>NC_077234.1:227433780-227601280 GCF_027887165.1 Monodelphis domestica | reverse complement strand
AAGCCTCTGTGATCCAAAGGAATGAATTTTCAATTATAGGTGCCACAAGAAGTGGTAGAAAAAATATTTTAAAAACTTTATTGGATATTTTAGTTCTGACTTGCTTCATATATAGTTTTGGATAATAGAAAGATCCTTGGACTTAGAAACAGAAGACTTGGATTCAAATGCTGGGTCTTTATGAGTTTTGATGGCCTACTTAGGTACGTTATTTAACTTCTCTGGGACCATAAAATGGGGAGGTTGGTATATATGATCTCCTTATTTCTTAAATCTAAGATACTATGACATAAGGAAAGTGTCTCTCATGCACATTTCAAAATTACACAAGATTCTTTGAAAGACAATAACAATAGAGATAATGTTGTTTAATGACCCTCTGATTTAATATCAAGAAAGGCTTGATACAGGGAGAGTTATCTCACCAAAGGTATTTGCCATTGTCATCAAGGAGATGAGATCTAGGACAAATTCTGTTAAAGAGCGATTTCCTCAAGGTGGTAAGGTCCTTTAGATGCCCCTTTTAAAAGATACTGTTGTGCTAATTATATCAAACTTCCTAACACTTAAAAAATCTTCTGGATGAAATTTATGATCAATTCAAAAAGGTTGTCCTAATTAGTCATTTGGGGAGATCCAGACAGTCTTGTATCCTTCACTACTGCTTAGCAATTATTGCATATGTGTATACATATGCCCACGCTGATGGATAAGCACTACAGCAAGAAATGTATACATACATATAATATATATTTATGCATATCTGTTTATATATAACCACATATGTCCATATCTATGTATATGATTGTTTCTATTGATCCTTTGTATCTTGCTTTGTTTATATTTATTTGTCCATCATCTGTGCCACTTTGACTGTAAGCTCCTTGAGGATTGTAAGATTTAAATTAATGTCCAGCAACTCCAAGTATTAAATTTTATAAAGTTTATTAATAATCACTTGTAGTAAGTAGGAGAAATAAAAGGAAATAAAAGTATAAAAAACTAATTACCTAACAAAATTAAGACCATGTGACTAAGTTCTCCTTGCCTGTTTAAACAGCCTGCTCTAGCAGCTTGTGATCCAGGAGATGAGAACGAGAGGTGAGGATACACCAAAATTTATATCCTCCCTATATCAGCTTAAAGAGGGGAAGGAGAGTGGGATGCTGGGAATTGTAATTTAGGGTACAGATTCTAATTATACAGGGTAAAGACTGTCTTTTGCCTCTTTTTTTTTTTGCCTCTAGTGCTTAGCTCTGTGCCTTGCACATAGCAGGTACTTTATAAGTGTTTTATTGATAGCTGTTAATTATATAAACATATATGTTTATGTGAATACACATGTCCACATATTAAGCATATTTTCTCAGTGTCAAATATCTATATCACTCCTATATTCTTTCAATCTACTCATTTAACCCTTCTAGCTCTTCTCCATTATGGCTAAAGACCCTCCAGGGATCATTTTAAAACTCATATGCTAACCCTATCAGGAAGCAGCCACGTGAAGTATAAATTTGAAAGAGAGAGACTCAAAAGGAGATCAGTTTGGAGCCTATTATAATGGTCCAGATTATAGGTAACTGGGACCTTGAACTATCATTAGCTTCTTCCTTTTTAAAACAAAGGGTTTAGAAATGGAATGCTGCGTAATTATAATGCTCAGTCTTAACCTTGGAGAAGAGATGGGAAAATGCATCTCCCTCCTTTTGTTGGGGAGGTGGGAGAATGTGTATAGAATGTTTCATTTGCCATCATATGATGGTCATGCCATTGGATGGTTTTTGCTTAACTAGTTATTTGCTTTGTTAGAAGGGAAATCTCCCTTCCTAACTCTGTCCTGAGCCCTCTTCTCATCTCTTTCCTATTTTGCTTGATAAACTCATGAACTCTATTCAATTATCATCTATATGCAGATGATTCTAAGATCTATTGGTTAGTTCTGAACTCTCCCCTAACCTCCATGCTCACATCTTTGACTGCCTATTGGATATCCCATAAACATGATAAGCAGCATTTCCAAAATGGAGCTCCTTATATCCCCCAACCCTTCCCTCTTTCAAACTTCCTGATTACTGTCAAAGTAATTATTCCATTATTCCATTATTCCAGTGACCTTGGTTCATAGCCTAGGTTGTATCCAATTCCTTATTCTTTCTTCTCCCTCACATCCAATCTTTGTTGAGTCTTATGGATTTTTGCCACACTTCTCATATATGTTCCCTGACACTGTCACTACCTTGGTCCATTGCCTTAATCCTAGACCATTGCAATAGCCCTCTGGTTGGTTTTCCTGACTTAAGGCTATCCTTACTCCAAGCCATCCTCAACTCAGCTGTCAAAATGATCTTCCTAAAGTATAAATCTGACCATTTCACAACTCCTGGTCTCCCTATTTAATATATTCCATATTGTGGCTTCTTATTAACTCTAGAAGAAAATACAAAACACTCTGGCAAAAAACTTTATAATCTGGCCCCTTGCTACATTACCAGTCTTCTCACATCTTGTTCTTTTTCATGTACTATGTAATCCAGTGATACTGGCTTTCATGGTTTTTACTTGAATGAAATATTCCATCTCCCATCTCTATGTATTTTCATGGACACTCTCCTATGCCTAGAATTCTCTTTCCCTCCTCATCTTGTCTGGGCTTCTCTGTATTACTTTAAGTCTCAGCTAAAGTCCTAATTTTAACAAGAAACTTTTCAGTATTTCTTAAACCTAATGTCATCCCTCTGAGGTTATTTACAATTTATCCTGTATGTATCTTGTTTGCACAAGACCAATTGCACTGTTTTTATTGCATCTATCATCTTTTCTATTAGACTATGAGTTCCTTGACAGTAGGGACTAATTTTTTCTCTTTCTTTATATCTCAGGTGCTTAGAAGAATTCCTGGAATATAATGGATACTTAATAAATGCTTGTTGTTTTGACCTCTTGTGGAAAGTGGGAAAGGTATTATACTTGGAAATAACTGTGGTATGAAAACAAAAGGCATCAGTAAAGTTATTTAACTAAAAAATGAAATGTCAGGTTTAAGCTAGATCACCTCTCTATTCTCTTTCAACTCTAAAATTCCATGACTCTCCATGTCATTTCTATAATAATTATAGCTTGTATTTATATAGCACTTTAAAAAATTTTAATATCAAATTTCCACATGTATTTTCTGAAGTTACATAATCCAAATTTTCTTCCTCCCTTCTTCTCTCCCCTCTCCCAGAGCTGGCAAGCAATTCAATCTCAGATATATATGTATTATCACATAAAACATAGCACTTAAAGTTTTTTAGAGTGCTTTACAAATATCTCATTTAATCTTTACAGCAACCCTAGGTGTTATGATCAGTTTAAAGATGAGGAAACTGAGGTTGACTTGACCAGGGATCAAACAGTTAGTGAGTGTCTGAAGCTAGATTTGGGCTCAGATCTTCCCCGCTCCTGATTTAGTCCTCTATCCACTATGCCACTTAACTGGCACTTTTTGAATGAATTCATTTCAACAAACATTTACTTATTTAGGGCGTACTCAGTAAAGGTATCATCATTGCCTAACTTTGAAAGAGTATAGCTTCTTTTCTTTCTTATACATTTCTTAAAGCTATAGGAAATCAAACCAGTTAGTTTTAAAAATACAATGCTTTTAATAATAATCTTTTTTCCCCCTGAAACTTTGGACACCAAGTGTCCTTTCCTTCATGAATGGAATGGCTTTTGAAGCTAATTTCTTGTCAGATCAGATTTATGACTAAAGATTTTAAAGAATCTGCCTCTATGCATTCTGCAGGTATTTTTTGGTATCTCCTCAACCTTATACTATTCCATCAATTTAGATCCTCATATCTCAGATTGGTTTATGCAGTGTGTCTGTTTCCATCATTTCCCAGTTATTTAGGTCAACGTAGATGGATTTTTAGAAATAGTAGATAAGACACTAATGAATACTAGGATAGCATTTTGTTAAAAATAATTCTTTCATGTATATTTTATCAGGAATCAATTTGCATCCCAAAAATAAAAATAGAGACCATGAAGGCAAAGGAAGGAACTTCATCTCCCCCACCAAGTATTTCATCATCTCAAGGTTATTTTTTGAAAGGTAGTTATTTCTCTACCTAATTATGTCTCTTTTTTTTCTGTTTCCTTGTCAGAAATACAATTCCTGTATCATGAGCAATAGGACTGGCAACTATTGTACCCTGAATATATTCTATAAAAATTCATTTTCCTTCTTCAGTATGTGTGCTTACGTGCGCACACACACACACACACACACACACAAGCATATATCTATGCATGAAAAACTCCCAAACCTTGAATCTTACTACTGAATGGAATAGTCACCATTTATCGGGGATTACACTTCATGTCCATTTATTTCTCTCTCCTGATTGGCGTCTCTTTTTTATTTTGGTACAACTGCCAATAAAATTTTCTCCCTTGAGATAGACATAATAGAAACAAAGGTGACTAAGGAAATAAATCTTTCAAGAATGTGAATAATGGCAACTCTTTGGCTTAAAGGAATTTTGGACAATGCTTTGGAAAAGTAGAATGTTGTGGAAAATATTACAGTGTTGTGGAAGGGTAGCAGTTTAATAAACAGAAGCGCTGTGAGGGGAAAAAAAAAAAGAAAATGATCTGTGGTCTGGCAAACATTTCCATTTTTGGAGTCTCACTCATTTTTCTCATCCAGAAATGTATTTGAAGATTCTAAAACCAGTTTGGGTTCCAGTAACAGTCAAATGGCCTAACAATCACAGAGTCAAAGTAACTGCAGGGCTGCCACTGGCTTTGAAATGCAAACGACAACTACAGTTTGTTCACAAGTTGAAACTCTTGCTGATAAATGTGTCCTCTTTATCTGAGTTGCAATGTTGCTTCCTGGGTTTTATTTAGTTGTACCAGGAGACAGTCTCAGTGTGGACTGCTTGCTGGAGAAACAACTGGAAAGATGCTGTTTCCTCAAATGTCAGGTAATTAGGTTATCAGGATTTTGTCACACCAAATTGCCACAGTGGAAGAATGCTGACTGTATATGTATTTGCATGTGAACACTATAGATATCAGCCATCCAGAAAGGAGCAGTCTGGAAGAAATCAGCATACTTTGCTATTGGAAGCACTATCAGGACACCAATGAAGAGCTAATGGGCAGAATTCCTTTGAGCCAAAATTAGTCAAAGGATAGTTCCACATTGACAAAGTGAAGCATTATTTACACTGCCCCAGGGAAGGAACACAGTCCTCCATAGCCAGGTGTGGAGGATTAATTGAAAAACATAGGTTATATCCTCTGGAGATTTTTCAGGTAAATTTCTGTGCCTGGGTAGAAAGAGTCATATATTTCAGAGGTTTTGCAGATGATACCAAAGCTTCTGAAGAATTTCATCCCCACCAAATTTCAAAGTGGTAAGCATTGAAATAATCTAGTTCTAGCTAAGAAATAGATTGGTGGATCAGGGGAACAGATGAGGTATATAATACACAGTAAAAGATCAAAGTAATATAGTCTTTGATAAACCCAAAGATCTAGTGTTCAGGACAAAAACTCACCATTTGTCAAAAATTGTTGGGAAAAATGGAAAGCATTTTGGCAGAAATTAGGTATAAACCATCATCTCATACCACATACCAGACAAGGTGAAAATGGGTACGTGATTTAGACATAAAGAATAATATCATACCTAAGTTAGGGGAGCATGGAAAATTTTACATGTCAGATTTATGGAGAGGGGAAGAATTTATGCTCAAACAAGAGACAGAGAAGATCATAAGAAGCAACATGAATTATTGTGATTACATTAATTTAAAAAATGGTTTTGCACAATGCAGTCAAACTTAGAAGGAAAGAAAGGAACTGAGAAAAATTTTTTACAAGTTTCTCTGATAAAGTCCAATTTCTCGATGATATAGGGAACTGAGTCAAATTTAAAAGAATACTAGCCATTCCTTAACTGATAATTAGTCAAAGGATATAATCAGACAGTTTTTAAAAAATGAATAGTCAAATGAAAAATGCTCTAAATTACTATTGATTAGAGACATGCAAATGAAAACAAATCTGAGATACTACCTTATAGATTAGCTAACATGACAAAAATGAAAATGACAGATGCTAGAGGGATTGTGACAAAGTTAAGACACTGATACACTGTTGGTGGAGTTGTGATCTAGTCCAACCATTTTGGAGGACAATTAAGAACTATACAAAGAGCTATAAAATTGTTCATGAACTTTGACCTAATAATACCACTACTAGTTCTATATCCCAAAGAGATCAAAGAAAAGGTCAAATGACCTATATGAACATAGCAGTTCTCTTTGTGGTAGCAAAAAATTGGAAATGGAGGGCATGCTCATCATTGAAGAATGACATGCTCATCATTGAAGAATGAAGAAGTTGTAGTATGTGATTGTGATGGAATACTATTGTGCTACAAGAAATACTGAACAGGATGGTTTCAGAAAAAGCCTAGGAAGACTTACATGAACTGATGTCAAGTGAAATAAGCAAAAACAGGAAAACATCGTACTCAGTTACAGAAATATCATAAGGTTGATCAACTGTGAGACACTTAGCTACTCTGATCAATATAATGATCCAAGACAATTCTGAAAGACTCATGATAAAAAATGCTATCCATTTTCAGAGAGAGAACTGATGAATTCTGAGTGCAGATTGAAATATAATTTTTTACTTTCTCCATTTTTTTTGCAACACAGCTGAAACAGAACTATGTTTTGCATAATTTCACACATATAATTGATATCATATTACTTACCTTTTTAATAGGTGGGGGAGTTAGAGGAAAGAGGAAGATAATTCAGAACTCAAAAAAATTTTTTAAAAGAATGATTAAAATAAAAAAATAAGTTTATTTTTAGAAAAAGAAAAGTTATTTTTTTTCTGCTGCTTTAGCAATAAGACAAGAAAAGGAAATTGAGGAAATGAGCATAGGCAAAGAGGAAACAATTATTTTATGTAGCTGATGTGATGGTAAACTTGGAAAACTTTAATGAGTCAGCTGAAAGTTAAAAAATAAAATTCATATGGAGGAATTCAAGACATGAGAGATAGCCAATGAAATTCACAGAGTTAGCAGATGGAATGTCTTGTGCAACGAATAGCAAGGAGGCCATTGTCACTGGATCACAGAGTACATGATTGGGGATAAGATATAAGAAGACTGGAAAGGTATCAAGGGTATAGGTTATAAAAGGGCTTTACAAATCAAAAAGAATATTTTATTTGTTCCTGGAGGTAATAGAGAACTACTATATTTTATAGAATTGGTGGGAGGTGGGGGTGATATGGTCAGAATTGTGTTCTAGGAAGGCAAAAGTAAATGGAGAATGGATTGAAGTAGAGAGAGGAGACCAGGAGACCAACCAGACTATTTGCATTCCTGTAATAGTTCAGGCACAAAATGAGAGTCTGGATCGGAGTAGTAGCAGTGTTGGAGGAGAAGGCACATAAATGAGAAATATTGTAAAGGTAGAAACAAAAAAGTCCAACAAATTAGATATATGGGGTGATAGAAAATGAGGAGTGAGGATGATACTTAGGTTGTGAGCAAGGGTGACTGGGATAATGATGGTCCAAAAGATAAAGATATATGTTGTAGGGGCTGTGGAAAATAAGGATCTATCTGTACAAATATATGAGCTTTTTCAGAGTAGTCCCAAATTGGAAACTAAGGTATTATCATTCTCTTGGGGAATGGTTAAACAAGTTGTGTATGAATGTAATGTAATATTTATACTGTAAGAAATTTTGAAAAGTGAATCATTTCAGAGAAAACTATAAAGACCTCTTACTATTAACTGATGCAAAGTAAGCAGAACTAGGTGAATAATGTTTACAATAACAATATAAAGAACAACAACTTTGAAAGGTTCTAGAGCTCTAATTAATGCAATGATAAATCAAAAGAATGAAAATTAAACATAGTACTTATTTCTACCAAAGAGTGGTAAAATTAAAAATACACAAAACTAAAAATCATTGCCATTGTGAGTTCACTTAAATAGTCAATATGTGACCCATACATAATCCTGTAACAGGGTTTCAGTGGTTCTTTCCCCACTCCCAACCCTCTTCATCAGAAGGAGAGATGTTGAGCTAAGTTAATTTCAGGGCTAATTTTTCTGGGTATCCATTACCACCCCTTTTAATGGTTCTGCTTTTTAATAAATATATTACCATAAATATAAACATATTATTAATTTTATTTCAGTGTAAATCAATGATCTGTTATGTACCTATTATATTTTAGGTATTGTGCTTAGCACCAGGTATACAAAGATAAAATAAGACAGCCCCTGCCCTCAAGGAACTTAACATCCCCCTGGGCAAAATGTATGCCAAAAGCACAGAGATGATTTGCATTAGGAAAAGAATATTTTTGTTTGTCATTTACATGTTGAAACTGGGTCATTAAAAAAAAAAAACTTAAGTTGGAACAGAGTAAAGTTCTGAGGCAAAGTATGTAAGGAAGAATTAGATCTTGAAAAGTGATGATTCTTTTTCCCCTAAAGATTTTTTTCATCAGATTCAATGTTGATAAATTGTTTCCTCTCCAATCCAATTCAATCAATTTTTATCAAGCACTTATTGGGTGTTCATTAAGGCAAAACAAAAGATAGTTCCCGCCCTCTAGACACATATTCTACTGGGAAAATTCAATATCCATCCCTGGACATTTTTAAAAATATGGATTATATATATAGATAGTCATGTAAAACATATTTCCATATTAGTCATATTATGAGAGAAAACAGATAAAAAATAAAAACCGCAAAGAAAATAAAGAAAGCAAAAAACAGAATGTTTCTATCTGCATTCAGATTCCATCAGTTCTTTCTCTGGTTAGATCTATGTACTGCTGAGAATGGCTACATCATTCACAGTTGATCACCGTATGATACTGCTGTGACTGTGTACAATATTCGCCTGATTCTGCTCATTTCCTTTTTTATTGGTTCATGTAAGTTTTTCCAGGTTTTACCAAAAAGCATCCCCCCTCATCATTTCTTTTTTTTTTTTTAAATTAAAAATGTTAAAAAAATAAACCTTTACTTTTGGTCTCCGAATCAACACAGTGTATTGGTTCCAAGGCAGAAGAGCAGTAAGGGGTAAGCAATAGGGGTTAAGTGACTTGTCAACCCTAGATTAATGTAGATATCAGGACACTTTACTTGTAGTCAAGAACAGCATTGTGGAATTTAAAAAATGGAATGAATGAATGTGATTAGCATATCTTAATTAAAAATTCTAAAGAAATATTAATGGGTTAGTAATGGATCACACAGCTAGGAAATGTCTGAGGCCATATTTGAACCCAGGACTTTGGGTCTCAGTCCCATTAGCTACCTCGCTGCCCCCTTACCTCCATCATTTCTTATAGCACGATCATATTTCATTTCCATCATATATTGTAACCATTCCTCAATTGATGGGCATCTCCTCAGTTTCTCATTCTTTGCCAACACAAAAATAGCTACTATAAATATTTTTGTATATATACACGTCCTTTTCCTTTTGGGGGGGGGGGGGGACTCTTTGGGATACAGACCTAGAAGTAGTATTACAGGGTCAAAGAGTATGTACAGTTTTATGTTCCCAGTTTGGGCATAGTTCCAAATTGCTTTCCAGAAATGACTGGATCATTTCACAACTTCACCAACTGTGCTTTCGTGTCCCAATTTTCCCCTCTAATATTTGTCATTTTCCTTTTCTTTCATATTAGCCGATCTAATAGGTATGAGGTGGTGCCACAGAGTCGTTTTAATTTGCATTAAATAGTGATTTAGAGCATTTAAAAATATAACTGTAAATATCTTTGATTTCTTCATCTGAAAACTGCCTGTTCATATGCTTTTAATAAACAGGGGAATGACTTGAATTCTTATCAATTTGATTCGGTTCTTTATATATTTGAGAAATGAGGCCTTTATTTGAGGTACTTGCTCTAAAAAATTTCCCCAGTCTTCTGTTTTCTTTCTAATCTTGGTTGCACTGGTTTCCTGAAAATTAAAAAAAAAAAGGAATCAAATTCATTCATTTATTTATTTATTTAATTTAGAATATTTTCCCACTGTTACATGATTCATGTTCTTTCCCTCCCCTTTTTCCTCCCCCCTCCTTGACCCAACAAGCAGTTCCACTGGGTTTTACGTGTATCATTGATCAAGACCAAAAAAAAAATTCAAATAATTCCCTTTTCAAATAGTTTAACCCCTAATGCCTTTATTTACAGGATTAAAAAAAAAAAACCCACAACTAACCACTGATAGAACGTAGAGTCTCCTTTCAATTTAATTATAACATGTAAGCTTTAAATTAAGATACCCCTGGGGGGGGGGGGGAATAAAGGTTCCTATTTTGGTACCTGATGGTTAGTTACTTTCTATTCTTCTGTAACTATAAAATCAGAAAATACTAACCTGTTAGAACCATACTAATGGGGAATACTTCCTACATTAAAGTAGGCATGAGTACACTTTACTTGTAGTCAAGAGCTTCATTGTAGATTTTTTTTTAAATGGCCTAAAAGAATGTGATTAGAATAGCTTATTCTACTAAAAATTCTAAAGAAATGCTAATGGATTGGATATGAAATTCTGGGCAATTATGTGCTCTTCTTGGGGCAAAGGCCATTTTTTTCCCCTACTGCAACCAATATCAAGCTCTTTCTTTGTTGTTAGGTTGGTTCAGTTGTATCTGGCTCTTGCTGACCCCATTTGAGGTTTTCTTGACAAAGATACTACAGTGGTTTGCCATTTCCTTTTCTAGGATGAGGAAACTGAGGCAAACAGGGTCATACAGCAAGTGTCAGATTGGATTGGAACTCAAGACTTCCTGACTCCAGGCCCTTTGCTCTAATTACTTAGCTGCCCCATTTCTTTGTCACCCTTTTATTAGCTGCTTAGGCCCCATTAGATAAAGTAGGAATTCTCCTCTTCCCTTGGGTAAGAAATTTCACTGGGCACAAGCTTGTGAGTTTATTTAGAGAGAAAGTCCAGGGATTAAGTGAAGAGTTTTGCTAATTGGCCTGGTTTTTCTCTTTTGTTCTGTATTGGCTTCCTTCTTTCTCTTGGTTTCTGGCCTCTGAATAGGTGGAAAGGAGAAGCCAGAGGTGGTCCTTTCTGGTGCCCTTTCCAACATCTTCCCTGCTGCCATTTCAGCTGTCTGAAAAATGATGTTAGTTCCAATCAAGCCATTTATTCCACAATAGAGCTTAAAATGCACTAATCCTCAGGAAGAGAGGAGGGGAGAAACAGTGACTTAAGTGATCAAGAAAATGAAAATGGAGAGGCAGGGTAGAATAGTGGGTAGAGACTGTGCCTGCTAGGTGACACAGGAGAGAGAGTTCTAGGCCTGGAAGACCCAAGTTCAAATCCAGCCTCAGACTAGCTCACTAGCTGTATGATCATGAGCAAGTCAATTAACCCTGTTTGCCTCAGTTTCCTCATCAGTAAAATGAGCTGGAGAAGGAAATGACAAACCACCCCAGTATCTTTGCCAAGAACACCCCAAATGGGGTCTCCAAGAGACATGACTGAAAATCAAACGAGAGAGCCTGCCTAGGTGTCAGGCAGACATGGGTTCAAGTCCTATCTCTGACATTACTGACTATATTATTCTAGGCAAATCCCTTGACTTGATGAGTCATGATGATGATAATGAGAACATTATCCTAGACCACTATTAAAAAAAAACAAACCCAACAACTTATTTTCCCAATTACATGTAATAAGAATTTTCAACATATATTTTCCAAAATTATAATTATGCAATAATTCCAAATTGTATCCCACCCTTCCTTCCCTCTCCCCTCCCAGAGATGGAAAGCAATTTGATTGAGGTTATATGTGTATTATCATGCAAAACATGCTTCCACATTGATCTTTGTTGTATTTCAAAGGAGAAGACAAGAAATAAACAAAGAGGAGCTGAAGCTAAGCAAGAGATGGGGAAGGTGCCAGCACCTGGGAGAGACCTACTTGGAGAAGGTGAGACTTAGGCCGAGTCTGCCGCTCTTGACGACCTCAAACACCACCATGGACAGTGATTTGTTTATTGAAAAATCTGCATTGCCTCCTGCACTAAATTGGGGACGTTGAGGTGGTGCAGTGGAGGGAGCACCAGACCCGGGAGTCAGAAAGATCCGAGTTCAAAGCTTTACGCGGACGGGGCAAGTCACTTACCCCTGTTCCTCGTCTGTGAAATGAGGTAGAGAAAGAAATGGCAAAGCACTCCGGCATCTTTGCCAGGCCACTCCCTAAAACTATACGTTGCCTACAGAAGACTGGACAGCGTATTTCACTAGGATGAATATTATCATTGAAATAGCCGACCTTATTAAATATTCAATCACAAAGGACGCGATTTCATTCATCAAACAAAAGCAGCTACAATGTAAGCAGAATTAATT
Source organism: Monodelphis domestica (assembly GCF_027887165.1). NCBI lineage: Eukaryota > Metazoa > Chordata > Mammalia > Didelphimorphia > Didelphidae > Monodelphis > Monodelphis domestica. The sequence continues at coordinate 227,588,835 of NC_077234.1, read as the reverse complement.
TTTTTTTAATGCTGCCTTTCTTCAGAAATACAAACCTAAAAAAAAAAGAAAGGTACAAAAGATCAAGAACAAATTTTTTGAGACAAAACATTTATACTGCTGAATGGCTTTGGCAGAACTATGGAAGAAGCTGCCTCTTTGGGAGGTCCCTGTATAGAGTAATGAGATCATAGGTCCTGTCCAAAAAGAAAACAAAAACAAAAATAGGAGAGCCAGAAGGGCAGACTATAAGGAAAGGCTCACTGGCGTGTGTGTGACAGCTCCTGTGGGTATTTTTTTATTATTTATTTTTTGGTGTGGTGGGGAGGGGGAGGCTGTTAGAAAGTTAGGCACAGGCTGTTTGCAAACTTTGCTGACTTTCCAATCTTGCCTAGGGCTTGGCTCTAAGTACTTCTCTCCCCTACCCTTCCCGAACTTTCCATCTCTAAAAAAAAAAAAAAAAGTCAACAGCTAACCCTTGAATAGTCTCCCTACGATCAGAACAGATAAAAAAATAATAACAAAAAAGGAGTCATAACATTAGACTTTGCCTGGTGGTAAATAAATTTTCCCCATAATGGATTTATCTTCCTAATTATGTTGGTTGGATCTGTCCCTATTTATTTGCATCCTCTGAACACACACCTAAAAGGAAGGCGGGGGAGGAGCTCCAAATGCAGGAAGAATTGACAATCAGCCACATGGAAAACAAAAGAGAAATAACTATAGATTTAGAATAATTAAGTCAAATTTCCTTAAATTCTTGCTCTAAAAAAAAACCACAACTGCATCTGTGTCAATTTTAGGGGCTATTTTTTTCCCCTCTTGGTTCTGGTTTTTTTTTATTTTTTTAACAACATCCTTAAGAAAGGCCTCAGGGAGACTGGGAACAGGTTAGCTGCTGAACCCTAAGGCTGCTACCCTAGGGGGTTCCTTTCCTGGCCCGCTTCCAAATTAGGTCACTAGCCTAAACCTGACTCAAAACAGCTGACTTGCTCTGGGCCACATGCCCCAGGGAAACATCCTTCCTTTAATCTCCTCAAGGAAAAAAAAAAAACTGGGGTTAAAAGCTTTATTTAGGAATTAAGAGAAAAAACAAAGTGAAACAAAAGAAAAGTTCAGAAGCATAAAACTGACAAGGTAGAAAGGAATATTGATATTCTCCAGTTCCACCCTCCGTCTCTAGATCTGGGTTTCCCCTTATGGGAGAGTTCAGCTGCTTCTAGGAATACAGATCTTAGATCTGGAAGGGACCTTAGAGACCAGTTAGTCCAATCCCCCTCATTTGATGGCGGAGGCAGGTGATTCCCGACGAGATTAAGTACTTTATCCAAGGTCACACAGGTTGGCAGCTGCCTCCTCTCACTCCAAAGCTTTTCCACTATTTCACAATACGATTTTAAGTTCACGGAGGGAGCCCTTAGCTGGTTTTTCTCTCTCCACAAGAGATAGGATTGCCTGTTTTCAGAGTCCAATTGATGTCCACTTTACGTTCTACCAAGTTCTGGCTTCAGGACTCTTCTGATGATGGGCTTTAATTGTCCACGGGTTAAAAGACTGGTAAGCAATACTGGATTTCAAGCTTCATTACAAAGCAGTAGTCACGAAAATAATCTGGTGCTCGCTAAAAAAAGAGTGGTGGGTCAGTAGACTAGGTTAGGGACAGAGTACACCGTAGTAAATGACCAGCGATTGATTAAACCCAAAGATCCAACCTTGTGGGGCAAGAACTCACTATCTGACAAAAAGTGCTGGGAAAACCGGAAGCCAGTTTTGGAATGCTAGCGTCTCCCACCATAAATCAAGATAAAGTGTAAAAACTACTTGTAGTATTACTGTATGTGAAAAGTACCAGAATAGTTTAGATCTGTAAGATGGGATTGCAGAAAGAACCATACCTCAAGAGTGAATCAAGTAGCTGGGATATCAGCAGGTGGCAATCTTTTTTATTCTCCCCCCCCCCTTAAATGTATTATTTATTTTAAACATTCATTTTTTTTTTATTCTGAGTTCTGAATTTGCTCCTTCTTTCCTGCCTCTCCCTTGACCATTGAAAAAGCAAGTAACATGATACCAATTCTACATGTGAAATAATTCGAAACATATTGACCATGTTGCAAGAAAAATAAATGAAAAATGTATACTTCGAACTGTACTCAGAGATCATGGGTTCTCTTTCTAGAAGTAGATAGCATTTTCTACCTGGATTTGTCTTAGTTCTATTGATCAGAGTAGCTAAGCCTTATACTATTGCTGTTACCATGAACTACATTCTCCTAGTTCTACTCACTTTACTTTGTATCAGTTTATATAAATCTTCCCAGGTTTCCCTGAAACCATCTTTGCTTATCATTACTTATAGCACAATCATATTTCATCCCAATCATATATTACAACTTGCTCAGCCCAGTTGAAAGGTATCCCCTCAATTTCCAGTTCTTTGCCATCACAAAAAGAGCAAAGTTTTTGTACCTACAGGTATTTTCCCCTTTTCTTTGCTCTCTTTGGCTCCTGTCATTTTAAGGGTCTTTTAAAAGATTTTGAAAGGATTGTCAGAGTGGTTTTATAGCTTTTGCTGCTACTAAGGAGCCATTTTGGCTCTCTTCTTTGATCTCTTTGGGATACAGACCAAAAATAGCCTTTTGGGCATAATTCCAAATTGTTCTCCAGAACAGTCGAATCAGTTCACAACTCTACCAATAGCACACCAGTGTCCTAATTTTCCCACATCCCTTTCACAGCATTTGTCATTTTATATCATTTTAGCCAATCTGACATTAGGTACAAGGTGGTACCTAAGAATTGGTTTATTTTGCATGTCTCTAATCAATAGTAATTTCAAGCATATTTTCATTATTAGTTTTAATTTCATCTGAAAACTACCTGTTCATATGTTTTGACTATCAATTAGGTAGTAGCTATTTTTATAATGTTGATTTCATTCCCTTATAGCTGAGAAATGAGGCCTTCCTCAGAGAAACTTACTGTATATTTTTTCCCAGTTTCCTTTCCCTCTAATTTGGTCTGCATTGTTTATTTATAAAACCTTTTTAATTTAATGTAATCAAAATGATCCATTTTGCTACCCCTGATTCTCTCATCTCTAGTTTGGTCAAAAACTCACCCCCTCTCTCTGGAACTGACAGGTAAAATTTTGCACATTTCCCTAATTTGCTGATGATATTACCCCTTATGTCTAAGCCAACTATAGTAAGAGAAGTCTAACTTCATCAGATCATATATATCAGGACTCAATTAATAGCATATAACTCTGGTAAAAGAAATACACTTCTATGGAGGCCTTTGACCTCAGAATCAGTGGGCTAATTGTAGTTACTCTGAAAAGACAACTACAACCATTATCTTGGGCCGAAAAAGAATATTCAGAAGTATATGACTTATGAATGATATTCTATCTCTTCCCTCTAGGACTTTGCATATAGGCTGTCTCCCATGCCTACAATAATTCTCCCTCTTTACCATGGCCTTAAAGGATTTCTAGCTTCCTTCAATACTGAGCTCATCTTTCTCTCTCTCTCTCTCTCCCTCCCTCCCTCTCTTTCACCCCTCTCATTTTCTCCTTTCACTCCCTTCTTCTTTTCCTCTCTCTCATTCTGTCTACTCTCTCTCTCTCATTCTCTCTGTGTCTCTTCTCTTTCTCATTCGGTCTCTCTCTCTCTCTCTCTCTCTCTCTCTCTCTCTCTCTCTTCTCTCTCTCTCTCTCTCTCTCTCTCTCTCTCTCATTTTCTCTCTCTCAGTGTGTCTCTGTCTCTCATTTTTTCTTCTCTTTCTCCCTTTCCCTTTTCCTCTCTCATTTTCTCTCATTCTGTTTCTTCTTCCCCTCTCTCTCTCTTTCTTCCTCTCTTTCTCTTTCTCTTCTCTCCTTCTGTCTCCTCTCTGTCTCTCATTCACTCTCTCTGTCTCTCTCTCTCTCACACACACACACACACATACATACACACACATACACACATGGGCTCTTCTGACTATTCAGTTATTAGCACTGCTTTCTTCCCCAAGGTGCTTTATATTTCCTTTATAATTTTAAAAATTTACTTATTTGTATATATATATTCCTTTCCCCACCCACCCCTCCAAAAAAAAGAAGGTAAGCTCTTTGAAGACAGGGATTGTCTTCTGTCTTTACATCCTCAGCAGCTAGCTTAGTACTGGGCACAGCATAGACACTGAATATAATTGCTTGCTTGTTTAATGATTTAATGAATCAATGATGGTATGTACAACCCATGAGTTAACAGCAGTCTATTTGTTGTCATTGTCAAGGACTCAGTATCATTGAAAGTTGTTTGGGGTTAGGGAAACATGTATGTTGAGAGATCTACAACTAGAGGAAATATTCAGGCAGTTACATAAGTCCCTAACTCATAAGGGAACTATGAGAATAGTTCTCAGTGAGCACTCAGCTCTTTATTGTGTCTGGTTTTAGGAGAGGAAGAATTTCTCTTTAGTGAAGAAGACAAATCAGAGCACCAAGTCTATCAGACTGGAGCTATATAGATCATCTTTAGCCCATGTTCACTCTGACACACACACATGTCCAAGGTTACATGGATGCAGCCACATTAATTCAGAGATTTTGACAAATATTTGTACCTATCCTAACTATACAAATGAAAATGAAGTTTTTACTTAGAAACGGACCTAAATGTTTAGAAAATTGTCTAATTGTGACCAAGTTTTCTTTACGGAATGATGCTTAGTATCTAAAACCATGATGAGGCATGTAGATTCAAATCTACTGATTAAAGGAAAACTTGGCTGTTTTGGAGTCCACCTAATCAGGGATAATAGTAACATTATAATAACTTCCCAGGGTTGTTGTGAGGACCAAAATCAAATGAGAAAACAATTGTAAAGTGTTTAGTACAGTGTCAAGAATATAGTAAATGCTATATAGATGTTGATGTCTGACTTTTTGTGACCCTGTTTGAAGTTTTCTTGGCAAAAACACAGGAGCAGTTTATCATCCTTCTCCAGTTCATTTTACAGATGAAATTGAGGTAAATACGGTTGTGACTTGTCCAGGGTCATAGAGCTAGTAAGGGTCTGAGGTCAGATTTGAACTCAGAAAATTGAATTTTCTTGATTTTAGGCCTGACACTCTATCCACTGTGCCACCAAACTTTCCATTATAAAGGTTAGCTGTTATTGTAGGTGAGATTTAAAGGTTTTACCTAACACTATCTTTTTTTGGCAGGGAAGGGAGTTTGGAGAATTTTATGAGTATAAGAATTCTTAATGAGGAAAATGTCCACTCCCAATGCAGATTTGCAACTGTTCCATGACTATATATCTACAACCTAAATCATTGTGTTAACCAAACTAATGCATCTGGGGACACCTATGAAGAGAATTCCTAGAATCTTAGGATGTTAACATGAAGAGACCTTAAAGATATTCTAGCACAATCCTGCTTATTTCATTTTTCTTTTTTTTTAGTTTATTTTCTTCTTTACTTCTTTTTTCTTTAAAATTTTTTTCCACAGTTTCATGATTCATATTTTCTCCTTCCCTTCATCCCTCCTTATTCCTGGAGTTGACAAGCAATTCCACTGGATTATACATACATATATACATACATACATATATATATATATATATATATATATTATCACTCAAAACCATTTCCATATCAACCTTGTCTATTTTATAGGCAGAGGAGTTAAATGACTTAGTCATAATCACCCAGTCAGTAAGTGGCAGAGTTAGAACAATAAAAATACAATTTCAATTCCAGGGTTCTTCCCTCTAGGACACAGTGCCTCTTTCTGAAAGTTCCTCCCTGACAACTCAAATTACTTAAAATTTTATGTGTCCTATAACTATTTCTAAGGGTCCATTAGTCCATTAATTCATTCATCCCTGATCAAAATAACAAATCACATTTATATAGACATTAAAGTTTACAAAGTGCTTTCCTCAAAATGGTCCTGAGAGGTAGGTAGTATAAATATTATCTCTTTCCCCTCTCCCACCATTGGGCTTGTGGTTTTATCAGTGTAAGGAACTCCTGAACTAAGAATTCTTTGCACCAATACAAACAGTTTGCCAAATCTCTGTCATAAATGTACAAATTGGCAATGTGTCAATATCTGAGAGTCTTAGTCTCTGCTTTACAGATAAAGAAACTAAAGTTCAGCATTTTTTTGAGCTATCCAGAGATGCATTGCTAGGTAGTAAGTGTGAAAGCTGGGATTTAAATCCTGGCTTCTATCAATTTGTACCTTACCAACAAAAACAAAAAATCAAAATTATTCTCCGAGAACTCCCTTTTCTTCCCTTCTCTGTATCTTATAACCCTTTGATATCAACCCCCTCCATTTTCTCCTTCATTCCCATCTCTGATGAAGGGGTGAATCTCTTCTTCAGCAAGCCAGATCTCTCCATAATACCCTGAACCCCATACTTACCTATTTTCTCCAGCAATTTTCCTCTTCTATCATTCCAACTCCCTTTCTAATCTTTGACCTCTTCCTAACTACTAGCTTTGCCCATATATGGCTGTTTCCTCATTCGTTTTTTAAAACTCTTACCTTCTGTCTTAGAATCAATACTAAATATCAGTTACAAGGCAGAAGAGTGTAAGGGCTAGGCAATTGTTGCCTCCATTTCATCTCCTCTTATTATCTTCTTAATCCCCGTCTTTCTGGGTTTCCAATAGTATCATTCAACTGAAACTGTTCTCCAAAATTGCCAGTGATCTCATAATAACCTTAGACTCTTTTCTTTGATACCTCTGTAGTGTGACACTGTTGTCCCCCTTCTTGGAGGTATCTTTTCTTCTCTTGCTTTTCATGTTTTCTCCTGATTCTCCTACCTGTCTAACTCTTCTTTCTCAGTTCTCTTTGTTGATCCATCTCTATGGGTGGGTATATCCCTAGGCTGGCTCTCTCTCTCTCTCTCTCTCTCTCTCTCTCTCTCTCTCTCTCTCTCTCTCTCTCTCTCTCTCTCTCTCTCTTTCTCTCTCATTTCTATAATCTCCTTGGTAATCTTATCAACTTCTGAGGGTTTAATAACCATCTCTTTGCAGAAGATCCCCAGGTCTAGATCAGCCCTAGTTGCTCTCCTGAGTGCCAGTTCTGCAAATGAATTACCTTTTGGAAACTTCCATTGGACATGCTGAAGATATCTTAAATTCAACAGAGATAGAACATAATTCACTTTTTATTCCATCCAAGATCACTGCCTTCACTAATTCACTAATATTTTCAAGAGCACTAGCATCCTTCTAGTGACTCCATTTTGCATGTTGAGGTCATCTTTGATGCCTCACTCTCTCTCAACCTCCTATATCAGTTGCTAAACCTTGTCATTTCTATCTCTACCATGTCTCTCTCACAAAATCTCTCGCCTAGTAGTCATTTAGACAAGCCCCTAGTTTAGGTCCTTATCACCTCTTACCACATTTCTGATTGCTTTCCTGGCTTTGAGCCTTTCCCCATTCTAGTGAGTGCTTCACAGAGCTGTCAAAGTGATTTTCTGAATGCACAAGACGGGTCATGTCACACATGCTTGTGCAGAAACACACACACACAAATATACACACATACACCGTCTGTTCTCTTTTCTCATCATAGAGTCCAGTGGCTCCTTATCTCATGAATCAATATAAATTCCTGTTTGGCATTTCAATCAGACTCTTTTCTACATTTTCAGTTTTATTATTTGTTGCTTCCCCTTTTTCATTTTGCAATCCTGTTTTCCTGACTTTATCAGTTTGCATGCTACTATCTTTGTATCTTTGTCCTGGCTTCCTCCCCCCCCCCCCCCCATCCCCTCAGTATGCTCCCTTCTCATATCTTCCTCTTCAAATCCTTGGTTTCTTTCAACACTCAGCTCAAGAATCACACAAATTCCTTCTTGATCCCCCTTTTATCCAGTCCTCCAGCTCTAGTACACTCATTTCACACACTGCTTATGTTCATTTGGGCTCTTTTATATATGGACCATTGTTTCCTCCATTCAAATATAAGTTTTTTAAGGGCAGTGATTTTTCTCATGTTTGTTGTTTCAAAGTAGTTAGTAAATCTGATATATTATCAGACACAGTTCAGGTACTTAATACATTTTTTTGATTGTCTACTCAAGCCATCCTTTGCATTCTACCAAGCTGTTTCTTGATGCTTAGAGAACACTAGCAAAACAGGCCTCAAGACGTGGAAAGAAGGAAAGCCTTCCTTTCCTTCCTATTATTCAACATCTTCTTTTCTATTTCAATTTGTACCTAAAAAATGAAGAAGTCAAGCTGTTCCCCAAAAAGCATAACTTTAGGAAAATTTATAGAGTCAGTACATTATCTTCAGGGTCTTTTTTCACTTCTTTTTTTTTTTGCATGACTCTCTACCTTACCTATAGGTAAAGGTAGAGATAGATGTAGGGGTGACTAGTTGGGTGGATAGAGTTATGGACCTAGAAGTCAGGAAAACCTTATTAGATGTGTGAGGAAACCCAAGTCACAGTTTCCTCATCTGTGAAACTGGGATTATAATGATCCAATTATAAAACTGGAAAATAATAGCACAAAGCTCATAGGGTTATTGGGGAATAATTTTTGTAAAGTGCATTTCAAACCTTGAATATATAAATAATAAATAACTATTAGCTATTATTAGATGGCTGGTGCTTATATATTGATAACTAAGTATTTCTACCTTTTTTCCCCCATTGTTATAACTAGCCTTCTCAAGATATCCAATCTCTTTCTTCCTTGACCCTCCTCAAAACTGTATTATTCCATTCCTAAAACCTTCCCCTTACCTGCTAATAAATTAAATTTTATTTATATGTGCCTTCTCCCTCTGTGTAACCTTCCTCTCCTAAAAATAATAATAACAGTTTGGCAGAGTTAGCTAGGATTAAGAAACCTTAGGAAATTAGGGTATATAGACAAACAGTTAAGTTTTAGATAAGGAAAATCAGTTAGACTGGAAGATTCTATCTGGCAGTCAACAAGTGGAACATTCCACAGTGGGGCCCAGCAGAACTCTGAGACAGAGCTGGGAGAGGTATTAAATTTTTAAATACCCTTCTGCCACCTGGTCTTGGTGGCCATTTTGAATTAAATTTTTTTTTCCTTTCCTTAATTGTCTATTAATAAGGTGATAACAGTGGATTACACATTCACTTGTTTATACATTGTTGACTATGAATGTAAACATGTCTGGGGACATGTTAATGGACCTTTTGGTAGTATTATGGGAGTGTGTTCTGCACATTCCATACATATTGTTCACCCTATTCCCCAAGGTATGTTATATAGTATTGGATTATAAATGGAGGAAACCCTTCGTGTCAATAACTATACAAACTGTCTTGTCTCATATCCTCATATTATATATTTGTCTCTGTGCTGTGTACAAGTGTAGAGTGGTGTTGTTTGTTATTGGCAAATGGTTTAAAGCTTCAATGGTTTGGTTAACTAAAGATTCTGAGCTCAAATAAATGGTTACACTCATGAAACAACAATTGGACAAAGTGGAAGTGTATATAAAAGATCAAAGGTTAAGGAATACTGGATATGATGGTGGGGCAAAAGAAATTACTGGTGCAACTGGAAATTTAAATAGATTACAACAGGAAGAGGCTGAAGGGATGGTTACTCTATTTCCATTAAGAGATTTCCCTGTAGTTTCAAGGGATGAGATCTCTCAAGTTAAAACACATAAAAGCTTCACACCAGAGGACTTGGAATCGATAAAGAAAAGAACACCTGCCTTTGTGGACAAACCTAATAGGGCAATTAAGGAAATGATAAGGGCTATTGATTTATTTGACTCTGATTACAATGATTTTGCCCTATTAATGAAGGAACTTTTAACAAAAAGGAACAAAATAAGTTCATAGAGGAAACTAGGCAGGATTCCTTGTTAACATCATGACCAGAGGATTATTCTAACACTGACATGAAGAGCAAAGTCCAGTATGACAGGATGAAGGAATGCAAACAGGCAATATTAGAGGTCATGGGTAGACATACTCAGAGACCAAATGCATGGTCTAAATTTGAAGGGATAAAACAAGAGATATCTACATCATTCCTCCACTGAATCACTAAGCTGCAGAGACATACCTTGAAGAAGGAACAATAGCACATATAAAGAGAATCTCTGTAAAAATGCCATTCCCAAAATAAAATTATTCTTTAAAAACAATTATCCTGATTGGGAGGAGATGGAACTGGAAGATATTATAAGGAAGGTGACATACTTGAGCACAGATAATGAGGATAAATATGAGGAGAGAGACACAGTGAAAGAAGATCTTAAAAGGAAATTAAAAGAAGCAAAGGGAAAGCTAGAGAAAGTGAGATTAAAGAGGTTAAAGCAGTGACTGCATTAAGATCAATGAAGTCTAATAACAATTATTATAATCTTAGGGATAGAAGATTAGGTCCCTAACATTGTTTCTTCTGCAATAGAATCGGTAATTTTGTAAAGGAATGTAGGTACAGAGGCCAGTTTGCAAGACAAATGAACAGGTATGGAGGATTTAATAGGCAAAATAATTTGAACAACAATAATAACTATAATAATAATGATGATAATAATGGCCGGAGAAATAACTATTCAAGAAGAAATAATGGAAATATGTACCAAAATGCCTGTTGCCAGGGACCTCAAGCACCAGATCTGAGCACAATGCAGGACTGGGTTAAGTCTGGAGCAAGGCCTAAATGTAGTCAGGTGGTTAAGGGTGAACAAAGCAAAGGGGCATGTTCCTTATGAAGGTTTCCCCAGTATTCTTTTGTAATTAAATCAAGGGATAATGAATTGAGAGTAAATGAAAATGAGTATAATGGTAATAAGATTAATGAAGAAAGAGATGAATTGATTGAATGAAAAGATAATATAATTAGTTTTAATAATTATAGGGAAAAAGAAAATTAGTAGAAAATTCTGGTGAATGTAAAATAAGGGAAAATAGTGAAGAATGTAAACTGGATAATGATAATGAAATTGTAAATGAGAACAATGATACCAAGATAGCGAGTATAAGGACAAAAGGGAGTAGTGATAAAGCTGATGATGGAGTTAAAGATGCAAAATCCTAGGAATATCATGTAGTTCAAGCAAATGTAAACTTGGATGGACAGGAAATGACAATGTTAGAAACATTCCCACCACCAAATAGTACAGAACCATATGTATCTGTAATTATTGAAGACCAGATTTATGATCTAGTTGATACTGGAGCCAGTGAATTAGTTTTGCAAAGTCTTCCTAAGAATTGTAGAGCTGTGGGCACAATGGAAGTTATAGGAGCTACTGGAAAACCAGAGAGAGTAGCAAAATTACAACTTGAAATGATTACTTTAGGTCCTTTATCTGTGGAGCATGCATTTCTTTATTATGTAAATTACAAGCAACAATCTAATGTACTGATACTGGTGATATTTCATTACATGTACCAGAAAAATCTCTGAAAGCTTTTCCATTGCTGTTCTTAGTTTCAGTCAGTACAGAGGATGACTTGAATTCAATCTATCCTATACCTGAAGATATCCCTGAAGGTTTATGGTCAAAGTCTTCCACAGATGTAGGTCTATTGAAATCAGCTACTCCTATAAGGGTGAGAGGACTAAGGAAGGACCAGTTTCTTGTGTACCTCAATATTTCTTAAGTAAAGAAGCAATAGAGCAGTGGTTCTCAACCTTTCTAATGCTGTGACCCCGCAATACAATTCCTCATGTTGCAGTGACCCCAAACCAAAAAATTATTTTGGTGGCTACTTCAAAACTGTAATTTTGCTACAGTTATGATTTGGAATGTAAATACCTGATATGCATTATGTGTTCTCATTTCTACAAATTGAGAGGTTGAGAACCGCTGCAATAGAGGGTATCAGACCAATCATTGAATCCCCTAATCCAACATGGGCTCATAATACCTTGCTTCTCAGAATATAATACAGCTATACTTCCAATTAAGAAGCCAAAGCTAGATCAAAATGGTAAAGTGATATATAGACTCATACAGGATTTAAGGGCAGTAAATGATTATGTTATCAAAACACATCCTATTGTAGCAAGTCCAGCTGCTATAATTTCTTCCATTCCAAATCAGGCAAGATATTTCACCGTGGTAGATTTATGTTCAGCATTTTTCTCCATACCAATTCATGAGGATTCTCAAGAGATCTTTGCTTTTACATGAGAAAAAAATGCAGTGGACTTGAACTCGTCCTCCACAAGGGCATACTGACTTGCCAAGCCAATTCTCACAAATTTTAAATAGAGATCTAAAAAACCATAACATTCAAGGAAAGTAAAATAGTACATTTTGTAAATGATATTCTCCTTGTAGCCCCAATTGCTAAAGTGTATCTCAGAGACAGCAAGATTCTTTTGATAGAATTATAAAGCATGAGCATAAAATCTCCAAGGCAAAATTACAGTGGATTTGTGTTATCAGAGGGTTCCAAAAGTATCACACAGAAAAGAATAACAGACATTCAGAAACTGAGTGCTCCTAAGACCAAAAAGCAACTCAGAGCTGTTCTTGGAACAACTGGTTTCTGTTGACAATAGATACTTGGATATAGTGAACTAACAAAGTGTTTAACAGATTTAACCAGGAATACAGAACCAGAACCTCTGAAACTAAAACCTGAACATCTGCAAGCTTTAAGTAAGCTTAAAGAAGCCATTTTATCTGCTCCTGCTTTGGGTATCATGGACTACACAAAATCATTTCAATTGCTTGTAAATGAAACTAAAGGTATTGCTTCTGGTGTACTGACACAGACTTTAGGACAAAGTTATAGTCCAATTGGATATGATAGTTGTCAGCTTGATCCAATAGCTGCTGGTACAGTTCCTTGTCTAAGGGGTGTAGCAGCTGCAGCTATGTTAGTCCAGAAGTCAGCAGATTTAGTTTTGGAATGTCCATTGACTGTATATTCTTCACATCAAATAGAAACACTAATGAGGAAATTTTGTACTCAAGCTTATTCAGTTCAATGAATTTCTAAGTATGAAATACTCCTAGGTAGTGAGAACATCCAGTTGAGAAGGTGTAGTGTATTAAATCCAGCTATACTTCTTCCTGATTTTCCAAGGAATAGTAAACCATTACATGAGTGTGTAGTAGTAAATCTAGTGGATATGCCTAGGATGGATTTGAAAGACACTGCTCTCAAAAATCCAGATTTGGTGTTATTCACTGATAGTTCTTCATATTTGTGTAATGGAATTAGATGTATAGGTGTTGCAGTTGTCACAGAATTTGAGACACTGTGGTATAGCTCATTACCTAGTAATCTTAGGGCTCAAGGGGCAGAATTGCTCACTTTGAAGCAAGCATGTCTTCTAGCTGATGGTAAAAGTGCAAATATTTTTACAAACTTGTGTTATGCATTTTCTGTTTGTCATGCTACAGGGCAGATTTGGAAACAATGAGATTTTATTATGGCATTGGGAAAGCCAATTGCTCATGCAGAAATAATAACTGAGTTGTTGGATGCTATCAAAAAACCTAAATAGCTAGTGGTAATCCATTGTAGAAGTCATACTTGTGGAAGAGATTCAATCTCTAAAGCAAATCATAGAACTGATATAACTGCAAAATTTGCAGCCAAGAATGCTCTAGTGTATGTCATGAATTTGTCAACTATTGAATCTGATGATCTAGAAAAAACTTATGTAGACTCAGAAATTCAAAAGTGGAAGGAGAAATTTGGAGCAAGGAAAGAACATGGAATATGGGTTACAGACACTGGAAAACCACTGTTACCAAAGGATTTGTTTACCTATTTGTGTCAAGCCATCCACACAAAAGTTCATTTTGGAACTCAAACTGTAGTAGACTCTATAAAGAGGCAATGGGTAGCTCCTGGAATATGTATTGTAGCAAATAAGATCTGTACAAGCCGTTCTGTTTGCCAAAAATTCAACCAAAGTGCATTCAGACAGAAAGGTTTAGGTGGTAGGCCTTTAGCATATTGTCCATTTGAGAGTCTGAAAATTGATTACATCAGCATGCCAAAAGTTGGAAGATACAAGTTTTGTCTGGTAATAGTGGATAGATTAACTAAGTGACCTGAAGCATTTCCATCAAATACAAATACAGCTAGCTTTGTGGTAAAAGTGTTGATTAAGGAAATTATTCCTAGATTTGGAGTACCACTTACCATAGACTCTGATAAGGGATCTCATTTCATCCAGGATATCCTGAAAAGAGTCTATAAGAATCTAGGAATAATACCCAAATATCATGTTCCTTATCGCCCACCAAGTTCACGTCAAGTGGAGTGTGTAAATAGGGAACTCAAGACTATGGTGGGGAAGATCTGTGCTGAAACTCATCTAAAATGGTCAGATATTCTTCCAATAGCTTTGTTTTACTCACATACGAGACCAAGAGCAGATTTACGTGTATCGTCTTATGAAATGCTCTTTGGACATGCTCCATGACAGGCAAAGACTTGTAAGACAGTCTATATATCTCTCTTAGGAGATTGTCAACCTGCTTCATACTTAAGTGCTTTACAACAATGACTCAAAGAATTACATGATATAGGAGTATTGATCCAAACTTGTCCATTGGATTATTCTCTCCATAATTTCAAACCAGGAGATATGGTATATGTGAAAATTTTTGCTAAAACATTAGCAATACAAGAGAGTTGGGTAGGTCCTTACACAATTGTATTAGTTTTTCCATCTTCAGTAAAAGTTTTGGGTAAAGATTCATGGTATCATTGTTCACATGTCAAATTAGCACATGGTATTAATAATGAAAATGTACAAATCATTGAAGAAGAAATTGAAGAAGGATGAATGGTGGAAGCTGAGAATCATCAGTCAAACTGAGTCTTCAGGCAGAAAGTTCAGTAAGGAGAGGATCATTTCAGTGGAAGAGGACATTTGGAAGAGGACAATGCAGATCAAGAAAAGAACTCAGGAAATTAATGGGCATTGTTAAAAGATTGGACGGACTTATAAATATTGAGATAATGACTTTGAATGGAATTTATAATGAAGAGGATCACAGGATTAATGGACTAATGAATTAAGAAATTTTGGGTAATGTATTATAGCACAAAATAACATAACATATATTCACACAAACATTCATAAATATATTTACTACCATGGAATTGGAGAAGAAGAATTATTCAAACAAGATGAGATGAAAATAGAAGGGAAGATCTGAAGGAGTGGTAAGTATATTATATGCAACAGTAACATCATGTTAACATAACAGTGACCCTGACATAATACTAGCAAAACAACATAACAGAAAAAAATGAACAACACAACAAAAACATAAACATAAATACATAAACATGGTTAGGTTACATTGATTCACTATTTGAAAGAGTGAAAGAATGTATAGCTAGGGTACTAACAATGTTATAATTAGTTATAAATTAGTTAATTAATAACAAAACATAGTTAGATACTTAGTTTAGTATAGGAATATATAGGTAGATAGGAGAATTTTGAAGTTAAGGATTTAATTGGATAGGATTAAAGTAAATTAAATAAGGTAAGATACTGACTTACATTTACAATATACATAACAACATACATTACATAACACAAATGACATATAGCATCACATATCACACAGAAGTGTAAATACATATGTAAATAGTATGTATAATAGGACCATAAAATTAATTGCATTATAGTACTGTTACATGTACACATGTAACATGTATGACGTGTAGAAATAGGAAGTATACAGTGCATATGTATAGCATATATGTAGATATTATATGCATATATGTGAAATTTATGTAAATAGATCACTTATGTTTAATTTTATCTATTGTTACATGTATTTTGCATAAGTAAATTTAATGTTTTATTTTAATTTCTTTGTAAAACTCATGCAATGTTGTGTTTATTGTAATTTTGAAAATTTTTTTCTCTAAGTTTGCTGTTATGCATTACAATAGTGGTAGAATGTTTTGTATTAGTTGATAAGAGTAGTATTTATGAGTTTAATGTTTGCATGAAGTTGTGTTTATCTTTTGCTTTTGATGTTATTTGCTTGTTGTGCTTTTGTAAATGTTTGATCTGTGTTTGAAATTTGCACATTATTTAATTCCCTTTTTTCCTTTCCTTGATAAAATCCCTAGAATAGAATAGTAGTAGGTAGATTAAGATAGTTGAGTGTAGGTTGTTATTTTGGGTAGATATTTTAGTTTAGGTAATATGTAAGTAAGTTAGTACACAAATGCCAAAATAGTGTTTTCAACACGATTTAGGCTTTGTGCAAAGGGGGAACTGTAGCAAGGGAAAGAATGATTGACAGGTCTTGAGACATAGAATCTTGCCTGAGCTGGTTGAATCAGAGTTCTAAGGAACAGTTTTGCCAACTGCCACACTGGAGCTGAAAGGTGAAGGTGAAAGGTATAAAGCTGAGACATCCTGGAAATCCATTCATCAAGCAACTGGGCTTTGAGGATCTACTGGGTTTGGTGAGAGGAAATCTTTAGTCTTCTGGTGGACAATTACTGGAGGGCAGACCTCTACTTTGCTGAGACCATATAAGAACACCATACCTGGGATTCCTGTAATCTGATCAACTCTATGTGTGAGATTTTGGGTTTGCTGTGGGATTTAGCCTTGATAGTCATTAGTTAGATAGGTTAATTAGAAAAATATAGAGGTATAAGAGTCAGATGCTAACCTTTTCCCCTTATTCCATTCCCCAAACCTTTCCCTTACCTGTTAATAAATTAAATTATATTTATATGTGCCTTCTCCCTCTGTATAACCTTTCTTTCCCCCTCTCCTAAAAATCATAATAACAAAACTTACCTGTCTTGAGTTTCCTTCTCTCAGGGCCTTGTAGATGACTATATATACCAGCCCTAGGGAATCTAGGGGTACTTGGATTTTAAAACAGAAATCCAATACCTTATATAACTGAAGTTACATGATATAAATTATCAGCATCTTATCAACAGCAGCGACACTATAGCTCTAGTGTTCTTTTAGAATGCATTCGCTACAACTGTGGTACTTCAGTGGTACTCATGAAAATCCTGAGATTATCTAAAGCCCTCAGTTTGGAGAATAAAAGGGATCATAAAGAGATCCCTCTCTTAAAATAATTTATTTATTTTTAAAATATTTTACTGATGCTTTTTAAAGACATCTCAATGACTCATTCACCTCTAAAGAATGTTCCCTTGTAACTGAAGACAATTAAGCAAAATAAACTGACATACTTCAAGGGTCTGACAGGTGGGTAAGGCAATCCTTATTGTAAGATGTATAAAGGCATTAGAAGAAGGCAAAGTGTTATGATCAATAAGTTGGTTGACCTGCTTTTTCAGTAGTCTGAGACTCAAAGGTAAGAAACAGGAATTTAACAACATGATTTGTGACTCAATAATCCTTTTTCCCGGGGAAAAATCATATCAAAAACTACATTTTGGCCAAAGAATATCAACTACCCCCTCCACCAAAAAAAAAAAATTACCTTGAGAGAAATTCCTGAATTGTTTATCTAGTCCAGATTTTTTTTTTTAAGAGAAGACTTCTTTCAAAATTGCATAAATATATGTCGTCACTGTGGGTTGAGCCAAGCCTTTTGGCCTGACTTTAGAGACACCATATCCAAGTTGTAAGTCTTAGATCTTAGTCCAGGAGTAGAAAACTTGGAAAGGAAATAATGTTTTCTAGATAAATGTTGGTATTCTTTGGTGATGCAAAAGCCCAGCAAGCATTGCAAAAGAATCCTGTATAATATTGTGATACATTATACATGACCTCGAAAGGAATTTTTGTTCACATGTACTCCATGGGATGAAAGCACACATTGTTTCCTAGACTTTTTGGGACTTTGACAAATACTGGTTAGAAGTAGTGGCAAGGCTTTGTACAAGCCACCTGTTACTAGAGAAAGGTCTTTTGCAACAAGCAATAGCTTGTTTATAATTTAATATCCATTTACAAGATGGAATTGATTAAGTGATCCACATTTGAGAGCGTCCCATTCCATGCCTTTTGATACTAATGGGAAGAAACATGTAAAAAGTGCTTCGTTTATCATAAAGTACTCTACAAATATAAAGGGGCATCATGGCTACCATGCCTTAAACTTACACAGAGTTGGCGTGCAGAGAAAAATGAGACTTTGAAAGGTCTGTTGGAAACATCTTGGCTCTAGCATTATATGGTTCTCCTATGAAAAGCCATCCATAGTAGCTATCAATTAACTTGACCAATCCTGCAGACTAAAAATTGAGATAGACTGTGTGTCCTGTTTAACCTAATTACTTAGCAGGAATGAAGCCCCTTAATCCATTTAGTGAAAGTATCTAACCTAAATATTTATTTTTGTGAAAGAAAAATAAAAGGAAGAAAAAGGAGACGAGAAATATTCTAGAATGATAGGGCTGGTTTCTGAGGGAATTTTCTCTGGGAGGGCAAAGATTATTTTTTTTGGTCTTCATCTCCTCAATGCCTAGCACAATGATGGCATACTGTTGGTGTTTAATCATTGCTTATAGAAATGAATTGAATTCATTGCATTGTGTGAGACTTCCCAGGTACAGATGGAACTTTATGCTATTATTTTTTTTAAATGCTCACCTTCCATCTTAGAATCAATACTATGTATTGGTTCTAAGGCAGAAGAGTGGTAAGGGCTAGGCAATGGGGTTAAATGACTTGCCCAGGGTCACACAACTAGGAAGTGTCTAAGGCCAGATTTGAAATGAGGACCTCCTGTCTCTAGACCTGGCTCTCAATCCACTGAGTTATTTAGCTGCCCCCTATACTATTATTAATTGAATACCTAATTCCTTCCTCTTCAAAGAAAAAAGCCCATTTCTTTGGGTTAAGTGCCCTAAAATGGTGCCTGTGATAGGCCTCTAGGGTTTGTGATTTCACAGATTTAGGGACTGCAAAGACTTGGTTCAGTGCTTCTGAAGGCTGGAGTGGCAGCTTGCCTTGCCTTTTTCTATCGTTATATGACTAGAAAGGCTTCTTGTGAACTCTCAGTGAATAATTAATCAATTTTTAGTTTTAAATAATTCACCAGTTCTAGCCGGTATAATTGCTGGAGACCAAAGAATTAATTTATTGGATGGTGTTTCTTCTCTTTGTTTAGAGAGAGGATGAGGTTGGAACTGACTGGAACAAAAACATAACTGCCTCTAACCAGGCTTTTCCTGGGATGATATTGGATCATGTGTGGGCTTTTCTAGCAACAGAGAAAGCAATTACAGACCTGAGGTGGTGTCAAGCAGGTGCAACGATCTCTGCTGAGCTCCCTCTTCTAGACAGAATAGAGGAGTAATAGATTTTCCATAGTGCTTAGTGGACTTTCAATAAATAGTTGTATAATTAACCTTTGATTATGCACAGGGTTGAGGGCTAGGCAGAGGGTAGATAATTAAAATCCAGAGATTATTCCAAATCCTCATTTTGGAGGGAAAAAATGGAGCATTAAAATATCTCCCTTTTAAATAATTTATTTATTTTAAAAATGTTTTACTGATGCTTTTTATTTTATTTATTTATTTATTTATTTATTTATTTATTTATTTATTTATTTATTTATTTTTAAACCCTTACCTTCTGTCTTGGAGCCAATACTGTGTATTGGCTCCAAGGCAGAAGAGTGGTAAGGGCTAGGCAATGGGGATTAAGTGACTTGCCCAGGGTCACACAGCTGGGAAGTGTCTGAGGCCAGATTTGAACCTAGGCCTGGCTCTCAATCCACTGAGCTACCCAGCTGCCCCCTACTGATGCTTTTTAAAGACATCTCAATGTCAACCCCACCTCCAAAGAACGTTCCCTCATTACAGAAGACAAGTAAGCAAAATAAACTGACACAGCCTTAATTCTCTGGCATACTCTTCTTCCCACCCTTCATCATGGTAATAAAGAGAACAGAGAAGGAAACTGAAGACTGGTGGTACGGTGAAAATAAAGTTGTTTCAGAGTCAGATGACCCAAGTTTGAATCCCAATGTTACCATTTAACTTCCTGTGAGATTTAAAAATATATATTTATTCATTTCCAATTACATGCTAAAACAATTCTTAACATTCATTCAAAAAATGTTTGGGTTCCAAATTCTCCCCACTTCCTGAGATAGGAAGCAATTTGATAGAGGCTATATGTGTAGTCATACAAAACATATTTCCATACTAGTTATGTTTTGAAAGAAAATAACAGACCAAAATAACCCCAATAAAAAACCAATGAAGAAAAAAAAGAGTTAAAAATAGTATGATCCTATCTGCATTCAGATTCCAAATAGTTCTTTCTCCGGAGGTGGATAGTATCATGACACCTTTGGAATTGTCTTGGATCTGTCCATTGCTGAGAATAGCAAAGTCATTCACACTTGATCACTGTATACTATTGCCATTACTGCATACAAAATTCTCCTACTTCTGCTTGCTTCACTTTGTATCAGTTCATTTAAGTCTTCCCAAATTTTTCTGAAAAACCTCATGAGACTTTTGCCAAGTTACTTAAGGGTAAAGTTAGTAAGGCCTTGGAATCAGGAAAATTTGAGTTTGCTTCCAAATCCTTCCTCAGTTATATGATGAAATTATACCCAGCCTCAGTTTCCTCATCTGTTAAAAAAAAGAAGGGTAGGATTGGACTAAACCTTGCCCAAGACAGTTCCATATTTTATGACCAAAGTATTCTGGGTCTTAGTTTCCTCATTTGTAAAGGGATAAAAAAGTGTGGGTGGAGGTTTGAACTAGATGACCTCTAAGTGTCTTTCTGTTTGACTTGCTTGTAGCAATAAATTTGGGCACTTCACTCCTTTCTGGCAGATGATTCCTGTATATAGAAATGTAAAATGGGAGCAGAATGGTCAAAGGTTGACAAGCAAAGGGAAAGACAAGGAGAAAAATATTCAGCATAATCCACAAACTAGATCTTGGACACTTGAACAATTAACAGAGAAAATGGAAAATTTCCATTTGGTCTAGTCAGTCTGTTCTTTCTGTGGTTTCAAGGTAAATCATCACTTTCCCAAATCTGTGACAAGGATGAACTACAGCTTTTGGTTTTCTTCTGATTTGAGTCACAAGTTATTGTTCTAGGCTTAGAAAAATGCCATTTTTTAAAAAAATATATTTTATTTGATCATTTCCAAGCATTATTCGTTAAAGACATAGATCATTTTCTTTTCCTCCCCCCCACCTCCCATAGCCGACGCGTAAGTCCACTGGGCATTAGATGTTTTCTTGATTTGAACCCATTGCTTTGTTGATAGTATTTGCATTAGAGTGTTCATTTAGAGTCTATCCTCTGTCATGTCCCCTCAACCTCTGTATTCAGGCAGTTGCTTTTTCTCGGTGTTTCCACTCCCATAGTTTATCCTTTGCTTATGAATGGTGTTTTTTTCTCCTGGATCCCTGCAAGTTGTTCAGGGACATTACACCGCCACTAATGGAGAAGTCCATTACGTTCGATTATACCACAGTGTATTAGTCTCTGTGTACAATGTTCTCCTGGTTCTGCTCCTCTCACTCTGCATCACTTCCTGGAGGTTGTTCCAGTCTCCATGGAACTCCTCCACTTTATTATTCCTTTTAGCACAATAGTATTCCATCACCAACATATACCACAATTTGCTCAGCCACTCCCCAATTGATGGGCATCCCCTCGTTTTCCAGTTTTGGGCCACCACAAAGAGCACAGCTATGAATATTTTTGTACAAGTCTTTGTGTCCATTATCTCTTTGGGGTACAGACCCAGCAGTGCTATGGCTGGGTCAAAGGGTAGATATTCTTTTGTTGCCCTTTGGGCATAGTTCCAAATTGCCCTCCAGAATGGTTGGATCAGTTCACAGCTCCACCAGCAATGAATTAATGTCCCTACTTTGCCACATCCCCTCCAGCATTCATTACTTTCCTTTGCTGTTATGTTAGCCAATCTGCTAGGTGTGAGGTGATACCTCAGAGTTGTTTTGATTTGCATCTCTCTGATTATAAGAGATTTAGAACACTTCTTCATGTGCTTGTTAATAGTTTTGATTTCTTTAACTGAGAACTGCCTATCCATTTCCCTTGCCCATTTATCAATTGGAGAATGGCTTGATTTTTTGTACAATTGATTTAGCTCATTATAAATATGAGTAATTAAACCTTTGTCAGAGGTTTCTATGAAGATTTTTTCCCAATTTGTTGTTTCCCTTCTGATTTTAGTTACATTGGTTTTGTTTGTACAAAAGCTTTTTAGTTTGATGTAGTCAAAATTATTTATTTTACATTTTGTGATTCTTTCTATATCTTGCTTGGTTTTAAAGCCTTTCCCCTCCCAAAGGTCTGACATGTATACTATTCTGTGTTTACCCAATTTACTTATGGTTTCCTTCTTTATGTTTAAGTCACTCACCCATTTTGAATTTATCTTGGTGTAGGGTGTGAGGTGTTGATCTATTCCTAGTCTCTCCCACAATGTCTTCCAATTTTCCCAGCAGTTTTTATCGAATAGTGGATTTTTGTCCCAAAAGCTGGGATCTTTGGGTTTATCGTATACTGTCTTGCTGAGGTCACTTGCCCCCAGTCTATTCCACTGATCCTCCTTTCTGTTTCTTAGCCAGTACCAAATTGTTTTGATGACTGCTGCTTTGTAATATAGTTTTAGGTCAGGGACTGCAAGGCCCCCATCATATGTGTTTTTTTTTCATTATTTCCCTGGATATCCTTGATCTTTTGTTCTTCCAAATGAACTTTGTTATGGTTTTTTCTAAATCAGTGAAGAAGTATTTTGGTAGTTCAATGGGTATGGCACTAAATAGATAAATAAGTTTGGGTAGGATGGTCATTTTTATTATATTGGCTCGTCCTATCCATGAGCAGTTAATGTTTTTCCATTTGTTCAAGTCTAGTTTTAGTTGTGTGGCGAGTGTTTTGTAGTTGTGTTCATATAGTTCCTGTGTTTGTCTTGGGAGGTAGATTCCTAGGTATTTTATTTTGTCTAAGGTGATTTTGAATGGGATTTCTCTTTCTAGTTCTTGCTGCTGAGCTGTGTTGGAGATATATAGAAAAGTTGATGATTTATGTGGGTTTATTTTGTATCCTGCAACTTTGCTAAAGTTGTTGATTATTTCAATTAGCTTTTTGGTTGAATCTCTAGGATTCTTTAAGTAGACCATCATGTCATCCACAAAGAGTGATAACTTGGTCTCCTCTTTGCCTATTTTGATGCCTTCAATTCCTTTATCTTCTCTAATTGCTACTGCTAGTGTTTCTAATACAATGTGTAAACCTCAAAATTCCTTAGACTTATAAATGTTGGAAATTTCACCATTGGGATATTTCATACTTGGAAAATTTCTTACTGATAGTCTATTGGAATGGGAACTCCATTGGCATGGGAGGTTCCTTCTCTTCCCTTCTTAAGATTACTTTAGGACAGAAACCCTTTGCTGAACAATGGAAAGGACTTTGACCTATGCTTAAGCATAGAACAGGAATTTCTTTGAGTCTTGATTGATTTTAGAATTGATACAATGGAGATACTTGGAATAAATCTCCACCCTATTCAGTCCTAATAGGATTGAGTAAGGGCTGCAGCCTAGATCAAAATTTAATTATTCCAATCTCTACCATACTCAAGTTAACAGGATTTAGAAAGGGCTGTAGCAAAGGAGTATAGATTTAATCATTTGAAAAATATGACCTTCAACAGACATGTGCAAAAGCCAGAAACCTCTGGGCGGTCCTGGGTTAAGCGAGAGCCTCCATTGACAGGGAAATTGATGAAGAGTGATTGGTAGATGTGAGGACTGAGGGGAGGCAACTTGGATGGTGTCCTTAAAGATAGGAGGGTCTGGAGACTGGAGGGGGAGGATTGAGTTTTTGGTCGGTGTGGTTCCTGGGCTCTGAGGAAGCTTGCTCTGAAGGAAGCTGAAGGTGGGGGCCTCTGAGACTGTTTCTCCATTTTGGACACGTGAGTGAAAGGGACTGATCTCTTTTCTTTGCCCCAGCTATCTAAGGGCTTGGGCCTTTTGGCCCAGCCTAAAACAGAAGGGGTATTTAAGCCCTATTCCCTTCTCTCCCCTTTCTCTCTCTATATATATCTCTAATTCCTTTCTTGCTCCTATTGTAATTAAACTCCAAAAAAAGGCTGACGGCTGACTTGAGTTTTTCATTTAGGAATTACATAGCTGATTCCTTGGCGACCTTAAATTAATATATATCAGTCTTTTAAAGTGATTCCCTTGTAACAAATGTCAAATAGTAGAGGTGATAATGGGCATCCTTGTTTCACTCCTGATCTTATTGGGAATGCATCTAGTTTATCCCCATTGCAGATGATATTAGCTGTTGGTTTTAGATATATACTGTTTATTATTTTTAGGAATGATCCTTCTATTCCTATGCTTTCTAGTGTTTTTAATAGGAATGGGTGTTGTATTTTATCAAAGGCTTTTTCTGCATCTATTGAGATAATCATGTGGTTCTTGCTAGTTTGCTTGTTGATGTGGTCAATTATGTGGATGGTTTTCCTAATGTTGAAC
This sequence comes from Monodelphis domestica, assembly GCF_027887165.1. Lineage (NCBI taxonomy): Eukaryota > Metazoa > Chordata > Mammalia > Didelphimorphia > Didelphidae > Monodelphis > Monodelphis domestica. The sequence continues at coordinate 227,564,373 of NC_077234.1, read as the reverse complement.
CAGCCCTGCATCCCTGGTATGAATCCTACTTGATCATGGTGGATGATCCTTCTGATCACTTGCTGGAGTCTTTTTGCTAGTATCCTATTTAAGATTTTTGCATCTATATTCATTAGGGAGATTGGCCTATAGTTTTCTTCCTCTGTTTTTGACCTGCCTGGTTTGAAAAATGCCATTTTTATCAGTAGAGCTGTGAAGCAAATAGTGTTCAGTCATTTAAGTCATGCCTCATTCTTTGTGACCTCATTTGGGGTTTTCTTGGTAAAGTTACTAGTTTTATTGTTTCCTTCTTCATCTCATTTGGCAGATGAAGAACTTAAGGCAGACAGAGTTAAGTGACTTGCCCAGGGCCACGTAGCTAGTAATCTGAGATTAGATTTGAACTCAGGAAGATGAGTCTTACTGATTCCAGGCTCTGTGCCACCTAACTGCCCCATAACCTCAGTTTTTTAAAGAAATTTCACTCTGAGTTTTGGGAAATCTTTTAGAGACTGAGCCTAGTGACTTGGAAAGCAATGGAATTGGAATATAAAAGATGTGACTTTGAATCTTGACTCCAAAACTTTCAATGTGTGTGAGCACTGGCAAGTCGATGGATCTCTTAGCTTCAGTTTCCTTACTGGTAAAATGGAGATAATAATACCTGTAGTATTATTATGATGATGGAAAGGGCTTTATAGATGTTAGCTTACTTATCCCCTTAGTACCTTAGTAGGGTAATGGGTGAATGGAGACTGGTCAGTGAGATCTCAGCCCTTTGAGGATACTTTCAGGCATTTATAATGGAGTCTCCTGCCCTCTACTTCAGAGGATGCACAGGTGTTCTATCACTATTTCCTGTCCACTTATTGCAGGTTGAAGATAAGCTTTTTAATCGTCTGCTGAACCAGAACTGAGTGTGCATCCAAAACCCATAAAATGATGAAAGGGCTCTTTTTCCTTCTTGCTAGCCACGAGGTATGAGGATAACTCTCAGTACTCATAAGTGTCCTAGCTGGGGAAGGAGTGGAGCATGCAGTCCTTCCCTTATATGCAATATTAGATGGCACAGAAGATGGAGAGCACTGAACTTGGAATCAGGAAGAACTATAATTGCCTGAACTATGTGCAATTATGCCCCAACAGACCTCTCAGTCTCAGTTTCCTCATCTGAAAAATAGGAACTGTACTATATGTAATATCTATCTTGTATGGTTATTGTGAAGGAAAACCAAAATAATTTATGTAAAGGGCTATATAGAGGTGAGGTTATTATTAGTGGTAGTATCAGACTGCACAATGGCTAGGGCTTTAATTAGGAAGACTTGAGTTGGAATCCTGCCTTACACACTTATGTGTCTATGTGAACCTGTTTCCTCCTCTTTAAAATAGGGATGATGATAAAATAGGTGATGACAGCAACTATCTCAGAGAAATGTTGTGAGAATAAAATGAGATCATTATATTTAACGTACTTTGCTGATCTTAATGCTAAATAAATGCTAGCTATTATTATTTAAACTTACTCAACATTTAAACAGGCCATTGGCACATAATGTTGTGATTGTCTGATTTTGACTAACATCCACTCTATTATACTTGTCTTTTAGCTACAGCTGAGTTGTTGAAGAAAGTTCTAAAACTTTGCTGATTAGTCAACTAGAGAGTCATGCTGTTTGTCCTCATGTAGGCTCTTACTGTTATCCACCATTCTTTTAGTCATTCTTGCTCCCTTATCATATTCCCCCCAGCAAATTTTCTACCTTCTTAGGGCTCCAATGCCTTCAACATCCCATATTCTATCCATTTGTTAACAATTAGCTCTTCCTGATGTACCAGCCTGATCATATCATGCTCATACTTTAAACACTATCAACTGACCCCTTATTAACTATTGAACAAGGTCCAAACTCCTCTATCAGGCATTCAAGATTCTCTGCAATCTTGCTTCAGTCAACCTTTCCAACCTTACCTTGGATGATTTCTTTTTAGCACTTAGCACAGTGCCTTAATAAATGTTTGTTGTTTGACTGATTGACTGACAACTATATATTCTAGCCAAACTGCTCTGTTTGCTTTTTCCTGAATGTGTCCCAAGCTTTCTTATCTCTGAGTCTTTGATCACAACATTCTCTATTTTTTGAGTGGCTTCCAGCACGTTAAAATCTTTCTCATCCTTCCAAATTCAAATGATGCTTCCTTCATATAAACTTGCTGATCCCCACAAAACAAAGTGATCTCTCCTTCCTTTGGATTCTTTCTGTATAAACTCCGATGCACTTATCACATTCCTGCTCATGATACAGTCATCTGCCTATATATTTTAGGTTAAATAGTAGATCTCAAGCTCTTTGAAGACAAGGACCTTGTCTTATTTATATTTGTATTCCTTTGTGCCTAGCACAGAGCATACAATAAATGGTTGGAAGCAGTTAACCTTTTGAGTTTGAGATTTTTTCATCTGTAAAATGAAAGGGATAGACTCAATGGCCTCTAAGATCCCTTCCAACTCCAGACTTATGATCATTAGCTTTTTCTTTTCCAAATGGAAAATGTTAATTTGCCATTTTGCATGACAAGAATGATTTATCAAAAATGCTTAAAACCACCCTATTTATATCAGTTAACTGAAATAAGCAAGGAAGATTGTTATTAAAGTCCTTCCTATCCTTCTAAACAAGAAAGGAACTTACCACTGTGCCTAGTTTCTTTTAAAAATGCACCAATGAATTTCCTCTCTCAGTTCTCCTACTTACCCCTTTTAGGACTTCATGTAACAAAGAAGTAAGGTTAAACTAAGCAAATGAACGCGTCAGGCACATGTCTGAAAACATATTCCTCATTCTGTATCTAGGACCCATCATCTCTCTTCTGAGAGGCAGGAAGTATGCTTTGCTTTACTGTTAGTCCTCTGGAAACCTGATCAGACACTGCATTGATCAACATTCTGGACTTTCATTGTTGTTTTCCTTTACATAATCCTTGGTTTCTAATAATTTAGATATGAGTAATAATTGAGTATCATAGAGCCACTGGTCATGCTTTGGATTGCTTTGATAGCATTTATTTCCTTTTCTATACTGTGATTTGCTTGACTTTTTTTTTGGTGATTGAAATCACTATGTTTTAGCAATAAATACATTCTAACACCACAGCCTTTTTCTTGGTTTTACTTTCTCCTAAGCACAGCTATCTTTGGATTCAGTCTTGATGGGGAGATAATTACCATGTGGTCTCCATTTGCCTGGAGGTTGGAGACCCACATGCAAGATCAAAATCAAATTCACTTAACTGAAGCAGAAAATAGTATTGATGCATAGCTGACCACTTCTCAGGGCCAAAAGAGTTATCCAGACTCACAGCTGGCAAACATCTTTCCTTGTATGACCCAATCATAGGCCAGTGGAGTCGGCAGTTCCATCCTCAAGATGGATCCAAGCTATACAGGTTGCAAAGAGAGGCTTTATGGTAAGGCAAAAACCAAGGTCCAACAAGGGGACCACTTTAATGAATGAGTAAACATTTCCATCAGATGAAAAAAAGTAGATATCTGTTTGCAAGCAGCTTGTCCTTTTCCTCCCCCATCCCGCATGCCCTGCCCCAACCACTAGCTATAGTCCAAGCATATTTGCAAAGTCTCCTGAGAGTAAAAAGCTAACAGTCTTTTCCCCCTTGGTACTTGTGATTAAGAGTGAAGCAAGCTTATAATAATATCTTTCAAAAATTATGCCAAATAGTCACTGTAGAAATTCATACTGGGAGCCAAGAAAGCTGCTGAATCCATCAGACAATGCTGAAAACATCACCAGCTTAAACTGAACACAGTGCATATTTTTAGTATGAGTGTGAATTGGGGTTTGAGCTTCAGTGAAAAGGAAGAAAGAAGAGATTAGAATGCTTGAGATGAGTTCCCAAAGAGCATTTTGTGTATTTAAAAGATTCCAGGGAGAAAAACAGGGGCTAGATGGCAGGGAATTTCACAAGAGCACATGAATCAACTAGTTGGCTTCTTGGTAAAAACAACAATAACAAACAACAAAACAAAACAAAAAACCTAAAATGCTCTCTCTTTGAATGTTCAGAGAAGAGGGATTGGGTAAAAGTGGACTACATTATATATATATGATTTTGTTTCATCATTTGGTATTGAAATAAACAAGTTGCTAAATTCTCAAAGCCTAGTGTGACAAAAATAATGGCATTAAAAACCAACCCAAATGTGTCAAAGAGATTAAGAAAACATTATCAACTATGTATGCATGTACAGTGACTGCTAACAGCTATTAATACTGATTTTCCAATAGACACTTGGATGTGTACAATGCATTTTCTATGAAGGAAAGCTACGATGGTTTTCCAGCCGTAATTGTGACAAATCAAAGCCCAGTTGTTTCTGTGAGCCAAGTCCTGTAAAAAAGTCATTTATGCAATAAATAATTAAATTCTGAGACCTGACTGTGTAGGTGGAGGGGAAAGAGAGACCAGAAAAGGCACACATAAGAAATCAGAAGTAAAGGAGGGCAAGGATCAGCCAGCTGGAAGAGTCTGTCCCTGCACCCATACTGATCAATATTTAATCTCTTTGCTGGAAGAACTCTGATCCAGTGAGAGAAATCAGTGAACTTACTATGCATTGTTCATGTTGGTTCCTTTCTCTCATAACTATTTTTTAAATAGCCTTTTCTGAAGAGTTAGATTGCTGCTCCATAGACCAAAAGCAGCCTGGCTCCAGAAGCCACTTACTCTAGTGTAGTAATAAAAAACTCATTTGCTTTTTAAGCAAATGACAAAAGCAATTAAAATATATATTGAACAAAATAAAAAATGAAAATGAGCAGCTTAAAATTTTTTGCAATAATTTATTTTTTGTTGCCTTAGGAATTTCTTTTAAATCAGTAAGGATGGTGAGTGGGGTATTATTTTATAATGGTTAACTCTGCAATACCTCATCAAACATAGAACCGACGTCGAGTGCATCATTACCTAGACAAACCTGAAATGGCTTATTACTTGAGGCCTGCTTCTTGGTGATGGGAATTACTAATGGAGCAGGGCCCAAGAGAGGCACTTTGCAACAAGGTCAAGAGAAGAAGGGTCTGTCTGAACTTGTTGCAAGAAAAATTCTCCCTTGCCGCATGCTTCTTTTGTGCTTCAAGGTTGAAACACACAATTCACTGGCAAATGTAGGACTCTGAACAAGTTTGCCAAGTGCGTGTGTGCCAGCACTGATCAGCCTTTGGCTTGGAAGTGTTCTGAATATACTTCTTGGAAAAAAAAGTGCTGCTGCTGTTAATATTTTTATAGCACTTTATAGTCTCAAAAATGCTGTTGTACATGATTGTTTTTTCAGCCTCACCATCACCTTGCACAGGAGGTGGAAGGGGTGTTTTCTCATTTTACAGGTCTTTGAGGACAAAGACTATTTTTACTTTTTGTCTTGTGTTCCTGGCATCACCGCCTACTGGCTTCCCTGGCTTCCTTGAAGTCTCCACTGAAATCTCACCTTCTACAAGAAGCCTTTCCCAATCTCCCCTAACCACTAGTGCCTTCTTTCTTTAAAGTCTTCATTGTTATTGCTCAGTTGTCTTCAAAGGCTGGTTGGATTCCATTGAATTCACATATCTAAGTGGGGTAATGAGACTGAGCAGGCCATACTTAAAAGAGCAACTGAGTAAGATTTTCCCTGACTTTAGGCTACTCTTTGATAGTAAATTAGACAGCCTTGAAGATTACTCTCGGTGTTCTGAAATAATCCAGATAGTTAAATATTAGTCACAAAAAACCATAGGAGATCATAGGATTTAGAGTGAGAAGAGACCTTAGAGATAACCGACTTAAACCAATCCCTTATTTTACAGAAGGGGATACTGAAGCCCAAAATGACTTACATAAGATTGTACCAGAGCCAGGATTCAAACTCCTAACTTCTGATTCCAGATTGAGTGTATTTGTTCCACTATACTATATTGCTTCAATGCAATTCTTGACTCTTGAATCTCACCACACCAAGGTGGTTACCCTTAGCAGGTACCATGACAGAATAGGACAGATGGTTTACTAGATGATGAAAATGATGAATTCTTTAAAAATATTTTAATTTTTCCAATTACATATAAAAACAATTTTTAACATTTTAAAAACTTTTTTTGAGTTTCAAATTCTCTCCTGTCCTTTCTTCCCTCCCCCTTTCCTAGGATGGCAAGCAATTTAATATAGGTTATACTTGTGTAATAATGTAAAACATATTTCCATGTTAGTCATGTTGTGAAAGAAAACAGACAAAACACCCACAAGAAAAATAAAGTTAAGAAAAAGCAGTATGCTTTGATTTGCATTCAGATGCCATGGGCTCTTTCTCTGGAGGTGGATAGCATTTTTCATTATAGTTCCTTCAGAATTGTCTTGGATCATTGTATTGCTGAGAATAGCTAAGTTATTCACAATGTATCATTGTACAATATTGTAATACTGCGTACAATGTACTTTTCTCACCTATAAAATGAAAGTTAGACTAATAATTCCTAAGATCTTTCCTGTTCTCAATCTATGATTTAATCCTATCAGCAATGTTCTTCTTCATCCTCTACTTCTCTCAAACCCTTCAAAGGTCCTTCTCTTTCATTATTCTAGCCTCTAGTGACCTATTCTTTGTAGAACTTCCCTAACAGTCATTTATATGTGTGTGTGTGTGTGTGTATGTATATGTGTATAAGTGTACAGTGATCCCTCACCTATTGCGGGAGTCACATTCTAGAGACCCCTGGGATAGGTAAAAATCCATGAAGTAGTAGTGTAATATTTATTTAGTTATTTATATATATTTTGAGGCTTTATAAACCCTTCCCACTCTCCTATAAACCTTTTCCACACTCTTATTAACTTACAGTCACTGAGCCAATCAGCACCCAGGATACTGAACATAGCATTGTGATTGGTCGCCTTTCATTCCATTAGCCAATAGTATGCTGTGATAAGTGTAACTCCACCTTACAGAATTAGATATATTAGGCTCAAATGTGATAAAATATGTAAAGTAATTTGCAAAACTTAAACTGTATAAATGTTAGCTATTAGTATTCTTTGGATCTATATTCATATACTATTTTGCTCTAATGAATGATTTCCTTTATTCTTATGACTTTGACTTGTAAACTCTTGAAGGGCAGGCTTTATGTCTTATATTTCTTTTGTATTTCTGTCCTCACAGAAGAAGTGCTATATAGGTGTGTAGGAGCTGTGGTATACTGCAAATACCTTGGATTTGGAGCCAAAAGATCTGGGCTTGGATCCATGCCAGTTTAGCCACTTAGTAGCTATCTGACATCCTTTCACGTTTCTGTGCTATCCCCATAAAACTGGGATAATACCTGAATTATCTACTTTATCATGCTGTGGAATGGTCAAAGAAGACTTTTTTCAGGTAGAATATGTGTATATGCGTAAGTCATGCAGATAGTGTTGGGGGACAGTGTGAGAGATGATTTTTAATATTTGAAAGATTTTCAAAATGAAGAAGGGATATGATTAATTCTGCTTGATTACACAGGTCAGAACTAAGGGCAATAGATGAAAGTTTAAGTGAGGCAGAGTTTGGCTAGATAATGGTTAGGAAAAAAACCTTATAGCCATCAGAATTTTCCAAAGTGAAATGGGTTTCCTTAAGAGGCAGAAGTTTTAATAATAAGGGAAATAGAAGTTAAAAATAATAAGAGAATACAAATTAAAACATCTCTGTGGTCTTTCTTTACATTTATCAGATAGGCAAGAATGAAGAAAAGGGAAAATGGTAAATTTTGGAAGTTCTATGGGCAGCTTGTACATTAACATACTATTGGCAGAATTAGGAATTGAGTTAATCATATTGGGAAACAATTTAGAATTATATTAAAAAGCCACTAAACTATATAAATATATCTATATCCCTTTACCACTACTAGACCCTTATACCAAAGAGGTCAAATAGAGGGGAATATTTTGCTCTTGTTCATGCAGAAATATCAATAGGATCATATTTATATTAGCAAAGAATTATTAGGAAAGTAGGTGTTCATCAACCAAGGAATGGCCAAACCAAGTGAGGTATCTAAATGTAATGGAATATTATTGTACCATAAGAAATCATGAATATGAAGAATTCAGAGTAACTTGGGAAGACTTGTATGTAAATTGATGTAGAATGAAGCAAAATTAATTCAGTTTTGATACTTAACTCCTTCTCAGCGCCCTCAGCTGACTCTCCTCTCTCATTGGAGGGCTGGAGAGGAGAGCATAAACTCTTCCCAGAGCCTTCCACGATAGAGGATTAAGACCTTTCCAGATAACGTTTTTCCCCTTTTCATTCCATTCTATACTGAGTTTGATTCCCCTCTCAGTAGACTTCTCTTTTTAGCTTCCTTTCAAATATTGTCTTTCTCCATTAGATTCTAAGTTCCTTAAAGACAGAAATTTAGCTTTTCTAATTTGTATCCCCAGTGTTTAGCATTGTGCTTGACTCACAGTAGGGGCTTAATAAATGCTTATTGGCATTGAATATTGACTAGAACATTCACTTTTCACCTTTGCAGAGCACTGTATACCTTATTTCATTTGATCCTCATAACCTGCCCCTCCTTCCATCTTTACAAAATTACCACAATAAGATCAAGAAAAGTAGCTTTAAAAGACTGAAGAACTTTTAAAAAAGATAGTGGACTAGTTGCAGCTGAAGAGGATTGATGGAGAAGCTTGATTCCTAAGAGGTACAGTAGCTATATAAGGCAGAATAAGCAATATTTTCAGGCATGGTCAATGTGATGGGGGCAGAGTGACAAAGATTTAAAAAATAGAAGAAAGCATCAATATTTTTAAAAGAGAGGAAAAATGAAATAAAGTCTACCTAATGTATCTGTGGATATGTACATATATGCAAATTTATAAATTAATAGGAGAGATATATGTATAAGTGAAAAATTAAAGTAGGGTAATTTATGTCTAAGTGAATATCAAAAAAATAATAAAACTACAGACACTTTTATAGTAGATTTCCTGATCCCTGGGCCTCTTGCTGAGGATGGCCTGTTTTCCTAGAGTTTGGATTAGGTGACTTCTGAGATTCTGTGATAGAATTCTTTAAGAAACAATTAAATGTGCCAAGCATTGTGCTAAGCTCTAAGGATACAAAGAAAGCTAAAAACATAATTCCTGAATTCAAGAAGCTCATATTCCAATGGAGGAGACATCATGCAAATAACTATGTGCGCTCCACATCCAATTCTTTTGTTATGGGATGACATCTGGAAGATCCCTGGAGATGATTGTGAAGACCACCTAACTTACCACTTCTAAGAGTAGTCCCCAGCTACACTCCTGGCAGAGTTAAGGTGACAGAATTGCATTCCTTCCCCACCTCCGGATTTAGATAGTATGTCCTCCACAAGATCAGTACTGCTCCCTGAGTCTTTTTGAAACTGGAGCTAAAAGACCTAGACACTATAACTTCTTAGTCCTTTCCATTCAATTTTCCTACTCTCCCCCTCTCCTCTAGGGCTAGAAAGTTTGCACAAATTACCCTAAAGCTCTAGAGAAATATTAGAAAGACCAGAGAAGGTGTGGCAAAGCTGGCAATCACTGCCATGACCCTGCTTGTCCCCAGTTAAACACACATATATCTTTTTACAATAGTTGTGAATTTGTAGACTGTATTTCTAGTTCTGTATTTTTCACTTTCCATTAAGCCTCTATTATCTTTCACTCCCTCAGGATTATTGGGGGAAATTTGTAGGTAGAGAATTCCCTCTGGATCCATATACATTTATTTACTTTTTATTGTCCTACTCTTTGAATATATGATCTATATGCAATTTATCCTACTTAGATTTTTTTTTCTTAGCTTCAGTGTTTTTCCCCTTCTCACATTTATTTATCTTCTTTTTGTTCCTGTTTTGGTATGTTTTATAATTCAATTTTATTTGTTTTTCCCTGTCTCTCTACTCCCACTTCTGTAATCCTGCAACCCTTTCTTCTGCCTCCCACCTCCACAATCATTTACTAACTTCTCTGTAAAGTTCCCAAGACTATAGGTGTAAAAGGTTTCCTGTCAGTCAGTGGGAGGAGTGGTGGTGATAGTGATAATAAAGAGTATATAGCTAGATGGTGAAGTGGCTAGAGCATTGGACCTGGAGTCAGGAGGACCCTGACTTCAAATCAGACTTCAGACACTTACATTAGCTGTGTGTGCCTGTGCAAGTCACTTAATTCTGTTTGCCTCACTTTCCTGATCTGTAAAATGAGCAAATCATGCCAGTATCTTTGCCAAGAAAACAAGAAAACCCCAGATGGGATCATTAATAGTCAGACTCCATTGAAAAACAACAGAATTCCCATATTCACAGAAACATGGAATTTGAGAATTATAAGGGACGCAGGGACCATTTAGTCAAATTCATACATGAAAGGAACCTTCAACATAATATGTAACTGTCAAGAAGCTGACCAACTTTGGGTTGAGAAGCCTCCAAAGAAGAACACACCATCTCTCAAGGCAAGTTGTACTACTTTTGGACAGTTCAGATTGTTAGGAAGTTTTTCTTTATATTAAGCACGATTCTGTCTCTTTTTTAATTTCCAGGGTCTATTTTTCATTTTATCTTATATCCATAGCACCTATACATAATTCCTTGAACATAATAGGCACTTGAGAAATTTTGTTGTAATTATGCTGAAAAATAATTAGTAGATAATAATAGCATTTATAGAACACTTTTAAGGTTTGCAAAAGCTTTACAAATCTCATTTTATTCTTACAATAATCCTGGGAGGTGGGTGCTGAGGAAGTTGAAATAGACAGAGGTGAGACTTGTCCAGGATCACATAGCATTATGAGAGGAATGAATAGCCTTACTTACAATGTGTTCCTTACAAGTGTGCCACAATACCATTGTTTTCTAAGTTTGAGTTTGCTCTTTTCAGGATGTTGAGTAAATTTTGTAGGAGAGTGCTCCATGTTTATGGGGGATTGTTGTTTTTTGTTTGTTTGTTTTTTGGGGTTTTTTTGTAATTGCTGTTCTTACTCTGCTAGCTCATAAAGTGATTTTGCTAAGAGCTAATTGTGTCTCTTAGCTTACTGTAAAGTGGAAGCATACTAGTAGGGGCTCATGAATTGTGTAGTATTAGGGGCTCAGATTCATAGGGTATCTCAGAACCTAAGGAAAAAATTGCTCTCTCAAACTAACCCATGTTCACAAGTACAAGTTAGGGGCATAGCCCAGAGGAGATGCTATACCCGTACAATAGGACAGTATCATAATTACAAAAACATTTTGAATATATTTTAGTTTCAATTAGCTGTTCTCTAATGTCTCTTCCTGATCTAAATGGAAGTAGAGCCCATGATCCTAATATTTAAAATGGGAGAAAAGTTAATTATGTCCTCTTAAGCTTACTTCTAAACCTTCAGGATCCAAGGCAGAGTGAAGAAGCAGAGTCAGAAGAACAATATGCATAAGGACCACAACAACATAAATGAAAACAACAGAAAAAGGGCAGTCAACTCAGATCAACTGCAGCTAACAATCTTTGTGCTTTGGAACAGATGATGAAAGACATTTCTTTTCTCTTGGTGGAGAAGTGAGGAACCATGTGAACTTAATATTATATAATGCCATCAGAGCCAGTTTCATTTAACTGATTTCCTTTATTACAAAGGAGGGTTCTTGGGGGAGGGGAGGCAGTTTAAGATTTTAGAAAACAAAATGCATGTATCAATAAGCCCCTTTTTTAAAAAGAAAAGAAAAGGAAAAAAAAACTGCTTTGTATAGATTAGATTCTGGTTGCCACGGAGGCAGTGTGGTATGGCAGAAAGTACTCTAAATTTAGAGTCAGAGACCCTGGAACTGTTCTTTATTACCTTGGTGACTTAACCTCCCTGAGCTGTCGTTATCTTATTTGCAGAATGGAAAATTGGGATTAGGTGTTTCTTTCTGGCTTTACATTCTATGATTCCATGTATGTAGGAAATAGGGAAAATTTCTCATTCATGACAGAGATTCCCCCTCCTTCTCTATCCTCACCCCCGGTCCCCATATTGCAGAAACCTGGCTCTGAGTTTGACAAGTGTTCAACAAATTAGTGATCACCATGGGAAAATCCATGACCCAATTCATTTGTACTCCCTTCAAATAAGACTGACTGTGTCCTTATTCATTCTCTGTTTGTTAGCTTTTTATTGAATATGCCCATCATTCATTAGCCCTTGGGCACATTCACAAGTATCATTGAAAAGACATTTCTTGTCATCACAATCAATATTAGACAACACGAAAACAAGGCACATGCACACTAATAAATAAATAAATAAAGACAAGGAATTCTGACTGGCTTCTTTACATTCTGTAAGTAAACAAGCAAAGGCCCTATCATAACGAAAATGAAAAATCCAAAGGTCCAATGGGGCTTCTAATGACTATGGGATTCTGGATGCTACTAATTTAAATATAGTGTTTTCAGGGCTTCTTCTTCCATCAATCCATCATTATCTTTCCTTAGCTTATCCCAGTCATTTTGATAGGTAGGTTCATGGACGGTAGATGGAAAACCCACTGATGAGTGGGGGGGTGTTGGGAGGGATCTCTTTTTTCTCTTTTGCTTGTATGTCTCTAAAGTGGTATTGGGTGAGTGGGGCAGGGTTAGAGGTGATTTCCTGGATTATAGATTCGGGGTTGGTCACGGATCAATCCTGGTGACACCATTAGTGCAGCTGTCAGGTACTTGACGAGTTCCTGAAGACAGCTTGCCTGGAGACATTGTAAACTAGCAGATTTTCCTACTTGTGTTTCTTTGGTTTGAAAGTTACAGAAAGTATTTGGCTGTTCTCTGGAATATAAATTTTGTTCTTTTGGGTCTCTCATGGGCTGCTAATATATACATTCTCCACATGAATTCTTTTAACCAGGCAGCACCCTATTGAACACAATAGTGTTAAAGAAACGCAAGACCATAAAGAAACATGTTGATCTGATCAGTGCTTTACATATTTTGGTTTTAGAATAAGTAACAATAGAATGGGTGCTAAATTAAATTCAATAGACTCCTAGTGTTTGCAGAAGAAAAAATAACTTGAAAGACTTGAGTTCTTTTTAGGCATGAAATGTTTGAAAACGACATTGCAAACGATTATTTAATTTTGTAAGTCAAACAAATATTAAATGTAAGTTTTTCTGGGATATGTGCATGTAAGTATGTACATATTCTTATAATGTCTTGTGAAAATGAAAGTCCATCAAAGGACATTCACTTGGCAATTCTGGTGGGTTTGATGACCCTGTTTTCAACTATTTATGATGCAAATAATGGTTCCCTGGGTATACCTGTGTATGGCTAGCTGTATTCATCCTGAAGTTCTCCTCTAATGTCCCATAGTGGGGGATCCTGCACCTCTGGAGAGTTTGAATATGGACCACATAATAGACTGCATGTCTGGCATATGAGATACCTAGTTAATATTTTAAGAGGCTCATCCCCAGAAAGTTGGCTACTAGGTTTTGGATCTGCTGGCCAAGACAATTCATGGAGGCTTCCTTCCTGGGTGGTGGAGGGATCTTGATCTGCCTTGATCAAGTATGCACAACTGATAAAATCACCAATCCATGAAGTAAAGTGAGAAAATCCATATTCTACTAAGCACTATTCCACATTGTCTTATACACAGGAAGCATCCTAAGATATTTATTGATTTTGTGAATGAATAATGAGAGACAGCCTGGAATAGTAGCTAGAAAGCTGGCCTCAAATTCAGAAAGATGTGTGTTCAAGCTCAGACTGTGACATGTTCTTGCTGTGGGACCAAGAGCAAATTACTCAATCTTTCAGTTTTCCCACCAGTTCTCTGTCTATAAGTTTTAGAGAAAGTGCAACTCTGCATTTTAGAGTAAGTTTCTTAGAGTTCCCAATACCTATAAAAATCATGAATTTGGTAAAAAAAGAAGTGAATCATAAGGGTAGATATTATATAAGTGTAGACATATTGAATTGTGCATGTGCTGTGTGTGTGTGGTATAGGTCTGAATGTAGACAAGTTCAATCATTATGATGCCCAAGTATATTTCAAATTTTGTTTAATATTTGCCTATTATACTGGAGCCAATAATATCCATTTTTTATTTATACTCATCATGAGCACCCTAAAGTGAAATGATCGAGTGTTCCATAAAATGATGCTTCTTGTTACCTTTACATGAGCCCAACAACTCTTTAAACTTTCATTTGCTTCTTTAATGAGAGTCAAGGAGTCATCTTTCCACCTGAGGAAGCATAGCTTAGGGGATAGGGCACTTGACTTGCTGACAGGAAGAAATATTCAAACCCCATCTGAAATATTTGCTAGTTTGGGAATATCACAACTTCCCAAGAAAGTTGGAAAGTGCCATGGAAAGTTCCCCTATCAGTTCTAATCTATGACTTTATATATAGCTTCCTCTTGTCCTCTGGTTTCCTTTATAGTGAGATATAGAGAGATAGATGACCAGAAGACTATGTTACTGCCAAAGCCAAAGGAAGAGAGAGGGAATATGACATTTATTGGGTAGCAGAAAAGCAATTAAAAAAATGAGGATAGAAAGGGGGCCACTAAATTTGGTAATTTGTAGGTCATGAGTGACATCATAGGAAATAGTTTTAGTAGAGTAGTGGAGCAGAAACTCAACTATGAGAAGTTGAAGAGAGAATAAATAGTAAAAGAATGAAATTATGAAGAGTAAAACAAGCAGAACCAAGAGGACATTATATATGGCAATAGAAATATTGTTTGAAGACTGACTTGTGTACGACTTCTTGAGAAAGAAATAATAGAAATAAGTAAGACATACTTTTATATATATGTATGTCTTTTTTATCAAATGATGACTTCTCTAATGGAGGGAGGAGATGAAGAGGTATTAACTGAGTATTTTAATGTAACAAATATATAAATGAAAGTGGAAGAATTAAGCAAACAACTTCTTTGATCAGTTTATCAATGAGATGGAATGGAGAAGTGGAAAGGTAATTAGATATGAGGGACACGTCAAGAGGAGCTTTTTAAAAAAGGTTTGAATATATTTGTAGAATGATAGAAAGGTATGTGACTTTGGATGAGTCATTTAACTTCTTCAGGTTTCATCCTTTTGCCTGAAGGAGGACTTCTGTATTCCTAATTTCCCATCAGGGTCCTAGTAGTGTCCCTGGAACATCTGGTGGCAGCATCTGCATTGGGTGGAAAGGATAGTCTGGACAAAGATTTGTAGCTTTAGAATTTTTAGTAAGCACAGAAATTGGAAATACACATTTTTATGCCAACAATTAATTTTAATTCAGTCAAACAAGGCCAGTCCACTCCAGTCCAAATCTAATGAACATGTGTTAAGCATTTACTACAAGTAAGGGGCTTGTTCTAAGTGCTAAGGACAATAGAGACAAAATGAAAAAAGTCCTCAGTTTCAAGGAGCTTATGTTCTCCTGGGAGGGATACAACATATAAAAAGAGAAGTGTATATGTGACAGTCTGAGAATTCTGTGCAAAAGTCACAGAAGTGAGTAGTAGAATGCTAATTTTAGGGAACAGCAAATAGACCATTCCAACAGGAATATAGAGCATGAAAAGGGAACTAAATGAAACAAACCTCGAAAAGTAAGTTAGAAGCAGATTATGAAGGGTTTTTTTTTTTCATTCATACCTTCTGTCTTATAATCAATACCAAGAATCAATTCCAAGACAGAAGGGCTAGGCAATTGGGGTTAAGTGACTTGCCCAGGGTCACATAGCAAGGAGGGGCCTGAGACCAGATTGTGGAGGGTTTTAAATCAGAAGATGAGGAGTTTTTGTATTTTTTTTAATACAGGCAATGGAGAGCTACTCAAAGTTGTTGAGCAGAAGAGAGATTTGGGCTGATGCAAGGAACCATGGCAGCATGCTACATTAGTGACTTTCTGTTAATTTTATTATCCTTGTGTTTTTCTAAGGGTTTGGTTGGGTTGCTCAGAGCTACTTTAATGATATTGGCTTTGCAATTATCTGGTAGAACCAGGTCACAGTGAGGATTAAGTGGTTCCTCATCGGTTATATTTTGAGATTTTAAAATCTCAATTGAAATTATTAAAATTCATTTTATTAAATATCCTACAATAACCTCCTATATTATATTTTCCTATATTATAAACATATTAAATTAATCACATCTCTTCTCTTGCCTTGTTATTTTTCTCTTTATCTGTATCTTTATCCTCTCGCTTTTTTTTTGTTTCAGGTTATGCAGATGTTCTTGTCATATATTTCTTTTACCCATTCAAACTCTTGTCCTACTTTTACAATCCATCAACAGCCCTTCTGTCCTCAGCAGCCTTAACTTAAATCCCTTTTTTAAGCCTTGGCATCCACAAGAAAGCTATAGTGTTACACCTCTGAAAGAGCACATAAGAAAGGCTTGTTTATTTAATCTTCCCTATTTTCCTTTCACATTCAAGTGATGGAGGGTTCTCACAAGCACCCAAGACATTCTTATATGTATTTTTATGGGGGTGAATTATCCTCACTTACATCTGGGTCCAACTTGACTCTGTTAGACTGAACATGAAACATACTCTACCCAGTTGTTGCTACTGACTTATTTTTCCAAAGATGAATGAATGAAAAAAATTATTGAGCACCTACTGTGTGCCAGGCACCATTCTAGGTGCTGAGAATACAAATACAAAAGGGATGTAGTCCTTTATCTTAAGGAGCTTTCACTATGATAGGGGAAGCAACCTCCATAAGGGAATAATTGACAGGAAAAGGAGTTTTGGTCTGGGGAGTTATAGGGATTGTGAATGGAGCCATTGTGAGGTTAGTCAATTGTTATATGTCTTTCCAAGGGCAACTCATGATTAAATACCATTCCTAGAACAAGAGGTAGATGTGATAGGGTGCTTGAGAGTAGGTCAGATGGCAAGATGGCCCTGGTTTCCTGTTGAATGACTGGGTGGGATAAGAAGCACTGTCTGGACCTTGCTAAACATAGTAATGGATTAGGTGAATTTAATTTCCTATCAAGCTAGCTTCTCTTCAGGGAGGAGTCTCAAAATTGAGTGTTAATTCTCTCAGAGAAGGAGGACATGGTCTTTAGAGATCAAGTCCAGAGGCTGAGAAGGGGGGCAATGGCAGGATTAGATGAGGTGCTCATGTAGTTCTAGGTTTCCTGGATAGATGAGATATTGTGAGGTTATAGACTTCTGACACAGGCAAAGAATATGAAATGGCTTGCCCATCACCACTAAAAACCTTTGTATCATCTCTGTTCAAGACTTTGGGAAACTCAGAGAAACACATACAGACACATATAGGGAAAGCCATCTAGGAACACCAGACTCTCTAATAACTGCATGATTCTGCCACAAAGAAGTCTCATCTGGTTCATTATCTTTCCTTCCTTTGAAGAAAATCATCTAACTGATGATAACTGATCAGCCTCTAAAAACACCACTTGAGAGTCCTAATCTTTTTCTGCTATATAATAAGACCCAGGGGGCCTCAGTCATGAGTTTTCAGCTCACACTGACTGGCCCCATTTGGGGAGCTGGATGAAAGTCAATATATCTCCCTTTGACTCTTCTTCTACTAAGATTAATCCAAGAAAATCTCTGGGATAACATCTGAGTATTGCTCATGACTAGAGTACCCTTAGATATAGTAGCAGAGTCCCCAGATCTTATATAGACAAATTAAAATAAAATACAGTTACTGGGTATGGGAAGACTTTTTTATCCCACAGAAAAATGCAGAAAATATTAAGTATTTACAAGGGCCCAAGATGGAAGGCAGAAACTTGATGCTCCCCTCCCAAAAAGCAACTGCTCTTAGGGGGTTGTATTAGGACAACCCTTTGCCATTATGATGAGCCCCTCTCTCCCAAAGACTCCTACATGGTTTCCCCAAGACTTCTAATTCATCCTCTCATTTAGACTCTCTGAATGTAGAACATGTTTTGGAGCTTTTCATTGGACTGGTACCAACCCAAGGAATTCACTAACTCTTTTCTCCAAGTAGAATCTTGCACAAGAACCATGTGGATTGCCTTCCTCCTCCTCCTCCAAGGAAAAGTATGCATTAGGAAATTTCTCTCTACAAGGTTGTATTGAACTTTCAAACTCAAGGACTCAAACCTGGCGCTACCCATGAGGTTCCAAGAATCCAGCTCTCAAGGGTCGTCTTACAAAGGCAAAGCCTTCAGGAAGAGATATACAATCATTCAAAGGAGACTAGCCCATCCATCCACAAAGGAAAGACCATATCATTATGTCTTCTACTGCCCAGATTTCAACATGCATTTGGATGAATACTCTGGACTTCTTGTCCATCAGTATATATATCTGGGGTAGAATGCAGATAGACAGTGAGTTAGTTAGTGAGTTGAACAGGAAGTAGAATGCATTTTATTGTTTTAGGGATTTATTGCTGTAACTCCTTTACTGGTTATAAGCTTCCAGTGAAAGCAAAGTCCATCTTTTTAATACCAATCTTCTTCCAGTTTTACTACCTGACAATGAGACACAAAATACAATAGCCTCTGAGTAATTAAAAATGAATATCACAAAAAGACCAATGGTCTTTTTGTATTGTCAACAGGATGCAACATGTAACCAATGAGTAACTCCAAAGAAGAATAGGAGTAAAAGATGTTATCAAGGAATTGCATGATAGAAAAAAAAAAGATATGCATGTCCTGTGTTAAGATGAGGTACAACAGGTTACCATCCAGAGTCCTCTATCACTGCCCTTTCAATGTCAGGAGAAAATAAGGAAGTTCTCCAGAATACCAAGAGGATCCTCTGTGGCAAACTTAAGGGAATTCATGGATAAGGATTTCGAAGGATGGGTAAGCATGGATGAGCTACAGTCTGCATCATCAGGGGGAACTCTTAAAGCACTTTAGTGACTTTTCACACTTCTAATAAGAGTCCCCACTGGGTCTATAGCATCAGATGATGAATGCCTTACAAAAGTGCTAAAGAATTTTTGAAGATAAAAGGGAGAAGGGAAAAGTGAGGTGGAAGAAAAATGGTGTGGGTCACTGAATCTATTTATGGGCATCCATTTTTTAAAAGTTTTTTTACTATCACAAAAGTGAGGCTATATATATTTTTTGATTTATATGAGAACTTTCTGTCTTTGACCACCTTGAGGTACATGGCTAGTAGTAGAGTTGCTAAGTTAAAGGATTTTTCAATAATTTTTTTGCATAATTCTAAATTGTTTTTTAAAATATTTGGATTAATTTTTAGCTCCAACAACCTTGTACTGGTGTTCTTGACTTCCCACAGCCCCTCAAACACTACTTCTTTCATAATCTTTGCTAATTAATAAGAAAGAGATGAAATTCCATTTGTTTTAAATTGAATTTCTTTTATTATTTGTAATTTGAAGTATCTTTTCATTTATATGTACCTTTCTTCCTATATAATGGGAAGAATCAAGGTTCACTCCAATAGTAATTGAAGCCCCTTTCCTCATTCCAATTTTGGGGTGTCTAGGAGCAGGTGGGACTGCTGGGACCTAAACTTAAATATTTTGGCAGCCATCAGGTGCTTCTTACCCCAAGAGTAAGGAGAAATTCCTAGAATTATCACCCTCAATGTGAAGAAGGAGCTCCTCAATTACATTCTTTCTTGTGACCACCATGACCTAGAGTAAAAGATAGCTATCAGAGTCCTATGGAGTGGAGAAGAGTCATTGATTCTGTTCAGAGAAGATGTAAGTTCAATTTAGGTGAAGTTGTACTTCTTAAGCCAATGTAGTCCAGACATGCTTTTTGATATTGTCATGTTGCCAACCCTAGACTACCTGATCTGAGTGATACTTCATTCCACCTGCCAAGTTAATAATGGAATGGTCTTTTGTTCTATTTTTTAAAATAAATGTATTTGTTATATTAAAATACCCAGTTAACTCCCTCCTTTCCTCCTATCCCTCCCGCATTAGAGAAAACATCATTTGACAAGAAGATATATATATATATATATATGTATATATATATATGTCATTTCTATTTATCAGTTCACTCTCTGGAGGTGGATATCCACAAGTCATTCTTCAAACAATATTTCTCTTGCCGTGTATAGTATTCTCTTGGTTCTGCTCATTTCCCTCTTTCCATGTTTTTCCAAAACTAACCAGCTTGTCATTTCTTACAGCTCAGTAGTATTCCATCACAATCATATGCCATAACTTGTTTAGCCATTCCCCCATTGATGGGCATCCCTTCATCCCTTTTGCTCTATTAAAGCTCCTTCTAATGGAATTGTCTTCCACTATGGCCACTTGGTCTGGAATGATCTGTAAAAGTGGCTCACATCTCATGTCAAAGTTGTAGGCAGTGCTGAATTTCCTGTGAAACTAGCTTCAAAAAACAACAAACAAGCAGGTGGGAGTCTTGGTCTCTTTCTATTGTCTTCTTTCCCCCCACCCTGTCATTTGCAGGCAACCCCCAGAAAAGGGTGTTGACAACAGCTGCTACTTCATTATTTCCATAGTTCACTTGCCTTCCTTATTGTGGTAGCACAGGCACTTTACACATATCTTACGTGCATGTACCGGTTGGTTAGACGAATATTAGGGTGGTGAGGAGGGGGTTCACTTCTAATGGATCATTAGTTCATACTGCTAGTACTCTCCAGTGCACAATGAGGAGAATGGGGCTGGAGGAAAGCCTTTGAGAGTGAAAACAGTAAATAAAGGGAGGCAATAGATAGATAACGTGGTGAAAAAATCAGAATTAATTGGTTTCCATTATGGGATGATTATAATGCTTTTGGAGATGAACTGAAATTATTTTTAAAAGAGGTTTATTTTGGATCTTAGGGAAAAAAAAATTTTTCCCCTCAGAGGGTTATTAAGATATGGAAGAGGCTGCCAAAGAAGTAGTTGTGGCCACAAGCATTGACAGATTTAAATCTGGAATAAATGAATGACTATCTTGGGAGTCATAGCATTGCTAGAGATCTGTTGAAAGGCTTGTTGGTCCTGTCAAAACAAAGGAATAGACAAGATGGAATTAATGATTCTCTTCATTCAAATTTATATGTGTACATCAATCCAATTGTATTGAAACAAGATTTATGCAGTCATTTCCCCCAAAGAAGGCAGATAACAGTAAAACCAGAGAATTTAAAGACCTTTAGAAGGAGTACGGTTTTCTTGTATGAAAGTTGCTTTTCCTGATTCTATCAATAGATCTCATTACTTTTTTTTCCACTGAGAAGATGTTTTAGTTATAATCTCTTTCTTATCAGATCCAGACACCCACATTCTCCCCTTTTCTGACTCAGCAGAACATGACCTCACCCCGGCTTCTCAGGTATAGGAACCGGCATACCTTCATTCATCCTGAAATGGTGGCTGCCCCTGCTGCTGAGACAGCTTTGGACACCAATGAGGGTTAGAGTCATGTCAGCTCAATTCAAATGGTGGGCTAAAAGCTGGTGGGAAAGTGAATTCCTCACAATGAATTCCAGCTGCCGTGCTTGCTTTTCAGGGGTGCCTGATGTGATTTACAGAGTCATAGAATCATAGACAGGACCTTGAGAAGCCATCCAGCCAGGATCCTCGCCTACAGGCACAACTGCACCTCAATCATCCCTGACAGATGAGAATCTCTTCTACTGTAAAAGACCTCCAGATAAGATTTCATAACCTTTCTTGGCAAGTTGTTCCAATGTCAAAAAATGTTCCTTCTCAGGGAAATTGTCTTTATGTGGAACATACATTTCTAATGCTACAACTTCAGCCCAATGATACACAATATAGCCATCACCAGAGGAAATTTCCTAGAACAAAGCTTTTAAAAAGTACTACAATATTCAGCAGTTTTAGGAGGATCTAGACATTGGTATTTAGTTTTAGGTGACTGCGTTCCTTGTGCTTACTATCACAGGGAAGTTTTATTATATTTTTGCTTACTGTCATTTTGTTTACAGCTAAAAAAAGAAATTGATTCAATCTTTTTGCGAAAATTTTAACCATTTCTAAAACCCAAGAAATAAAGGGACAAACAAAGGGACATAATAGTATTTCAATAATGAACCATCTGAAGGGGCAGCAAGGTGGCACAGTAGACAGAGTGTTGGCCTGGAGTCAGGAAGACTCATCTTCCTAAGTTCAAATCTGGCCTCAGACACTTACAAGGCTGTGTGACCCTGGCTAAGTCACAAAAGCCCATTTGCCCGAGTTCTTTATCTGTAAAATGAGATAGAAAAGAAAATGGCAAACCAGTATCTTTGCCAAGAAAACTCTTCAAAAATGGAGTCATGAGGAATTGAACCTGACTGAAAAGACTGAATAACAATGAAACCAGCTGATATGAAAATATTCTCCATCTCTGAATACATTTGAGTTGTGATCTCCAGGAAACTGGCAGCCCAGCTCTTCTTTCTGCTGACTTGACTCCTTTGACTTGTTCACTAAGATCTATCAAGGAGAGAATCAAGGCAGTTGTGCTAGGCTGCCAGCAGAAATTCTTCTTGAGACTTCTTCACCTCTACCCTTCATAAGGTTATGACTCTCCCACTGCCTATGACCTGTTGGGTCAAGTCAGTGATCATTTATTTAATGCCTGCCATGTGTGGGGCTCTCTGCTGAGCTCTGGCGAGAATGAGCTGAAGAAATCCAACAGTTCAGACAGAGACTGGTCAGGTAGAGAGAAAAAGAAAGCAAGAGATGCTCATGGACTGGTACTTCTCAGAAAGCTGAGAGAAATGATTAGAATACAGCGGGAACCTGGGCTGAGGTGGTACCTAGGAAGGACTGAGAGGAAGAAATTTCCAGCTTTTGCCTAGTCAGGCATTCACCGCATAACTTCATTATTTTGCTTGGAATAGCCTGAATTCTCTCAGAATGTCAAATGCATCCATATTCAAGCAGAGAAATGTATTCCCAAACCAAATAGAAATGATTATCCACAATTTTAGATTACCTAAACTGCAGTTCTTCATTAGCATAGGCTTGTGAAAATTAGCATTCCTTTGAACCTGACAATCAATTCAGCAAACATTAAGTGCCTATTGTTTTTTCCTTTTTTACTGATTTTAATTTTAATATTAAAATAGCTATTAAATACCCACTTTTTAGAATATATTGAATTTGCCCAGATATTTTTTAAAGAAAAAGAAAATGGGATTTTTTTCCTTAAATATCCTTACCAGCCTGAGATTCTTTGAGTTTCTGAGAAACTCAGATACATTATTTATAATATATGACATTGTCTATTATGGTTCTCCCCTTGGGAGCCATGAAACCGTCTTAGGGGCCAGGAGTCATAGCCTTTGAAGTATATAACATACAGGAGAATTATAGAAACTAATAGTAAGCTCTCCATACTGTTTTCATTCAATTCAACTGAACAAACATTTATTTAAGACCTACTATGTGCAGGGTACTGTTTGAGGTGTTCAAAGACAAAGCAAAACCACTCTCTGCCTTGAAGGAGTTTTTGGCCTCCTGGAGGGAGGAAAGAATCAAAATAATACTAATATTTATGTAGCATTTGCTATGTGCCGTGCACTGTATTTAGCAGTTTACAATTATTATCTGATTTGATTCTCACAAAGAGAGATGTTATTATTATCCTCATTTTACAATGAAGAAACTGAGGCAAAAGGGAGATTTCATATACACAGGTGTACACATATCATAAACACCTGCCATGTACCAGGCACAGTGCAAAGCTCTGGGGAACAAAGAATGGCTAAAGATAGTTTCTGCCCCTCAGGGAGCTCACATTCTAATGGGGATAACAAAGTAATTTCCAGTGGGAGAGAGTGATGGCAGCTGTGGGGATCAGGAAGGAATTCCTAGAAGTGAGTGGTACTTGAGTTAGACTATAAGGAGAGAGTTAAAATAAAAACACTTCAGACCAATAATTGGCCTGGACTCTGTTCCCTATTAAACAGGTTTGGCGACCCAGAGAAATTCAGAGATACTAATTACTCCATGGCAGTATGACCAGTCATGTCAGGTTTGTCTTATATGAAATGAGATTGTATAATAAATATTTTTATTCAGTTTTTTTTTTTATACAGCCACATTGGGCTATGAACAAAGAAACCTGCTGTTAGGCAGCAACTACATTCCATATAAATATGGAGACTCTTCAATAATATATACAAAGCAAACTATTTATAGGATAAAAAGCAAATAATTAATGGAGGAAAGGCACTGGAATTAAGAGGGGTTTGGGGAAGGCTTCTGGCAGGAAACAGGATTTTAGTTTGGACTTAAAGGAAGCTCTTTTCAAGTAACAGGAACTTTTATAGCATCAGAGAGGTGATGGATTTACAAATGTGGAATGAGATACCATAAGGGAATTTGTTTTGCTCAACTTTGAATACTTGTTACAAGAATTTTTTTTTTTATTCAAGGGGGTGAGGAATAGGAGGGAAGGAAAATAGATTTCTGTGTGTGTGTGTATGTGTGTGTGTGTGTGTGTGTGTGTGTTTTAGAGAGAGAAGGACAATTTCTATACATATGAAATATTGCATGTACTTTCAGATAAGGTCACTATGGTATGATTAGTTTTACGTAACTGTGTTACTTTGTTAAAAAGAGACTTCTCGCAAAATGAGGGCAATCTGTAAATTTTCACAGTGTAGAAACAAAGCACATCCATAGAACTTTAAAAAATAAATACTTGTTAAGTTGAATGGAAAACTTTAGATAAATCCATCAAATAAATCTCTTTGT
Organism: Monodelphis domestica; assembly: GCF_027887165.1. Lineage (NCBI taxonomy): Eukaryota > Metazoa > Chordata > Mammalia > Didelphimorphia > Didelphidae > Monodelphis > Monodelphis domestica. The sequence goes on along the minus strand of NC_077234.1, from coordinate 227,539,673 downwards.
CTAGAGAGAGGCCATCTTGGCTACAAAATGCATAATACATGTCAGTGATAATCTGCACCCTCAAAGAGTTTACAAAATGTAGGGGAAACCCCCCCAAAACATTTCCAGGTGAAATTATGTAATTACAAAGTAATATAGTGAAAACCACAAGAAAAATAACACAATTAAATGTGGAATTGCTGCTGAAAGAGATGTGACTGAGAATTGACTCAGGTTACTTTATAGGAGAAAAAATCTTAGAGTTCATTTCATTCAATCCCCCTCTTTAAGAACAAAATGATGCCTTTTGCTTGATTTTTACATCCCATTTATTTCTGAATACATCCCTTTCCTCTCCTCTAAGAAACATCCATCATAACTAAGTTTGTTAAAAATTTTTTTAAAAGATCAGCCCCACCCCAAACCAGTGACTATGTTCCATAATATATTCAATATTTCTATACCTCAAATCATCTACCTTTTCAGTAAAAGAAGGCCAAGTATTCCTTCTTTTACTTTTCTTTCATCTCAGGGGGGTCATTCTTGGTCATAATTAAAAAATTTGAGTATGTTGTTCCTTCTATTTAGATTAGGGCAGCCAGGTGGTTCAGTGGATAGAGCAATGGGCATGGAATCAGGAAGACATCTTCATGAGTTCAAATCTAGTCTCAGACACTTACTGTGTGACCCTGAGCAAGTTGCTTATCTCTGTTTGCCTCAATTGCCCTAATATGTTTAGCACAATTACAGATTGTTTTCCAGAATGATGTGCCTGCCTTCCTATAGTCACTCCAGCATTGATTTCTGTCTTCTATTATGTCAACCAATTTGGTAAAAATGAGGAGAAATCAGATTTTTAAAAATTGTCATTTCTTATTCAGAGAAATCTTTCATATGATTGTATTGATTTGGAGTTCTTCCTTTGAGAACTGTTTATCTTCTTTGATCATTTATCCATTGGGTTCTTGGTCTTAAGTATTTATTTTAATTACTGACATAGCTTGGATATTAGACACTTGTCAGAGATATTTGAGGCAAAGAGTTTTTTAACCAATTGACAATTTTCCTTCTAATCTTAGATATGTTGATTTGTTACTCTTAAGGCTTTTCAGTTTCATGTAATTGAAATTATTCACTTTATCTTTTGTGATCTCTAACCCTTGTCTAAGAATTCCCCCCTTAGAGTAGAAACACCAAAGAAAAACAACTGCTTGGTTACATGGTTCGAGGGGGATGTGATTGGGGATGTAGACTCTCAATGATCATCCTAGTGCAAATACCAACAACATGGAAATAGGTTCTGATCAAGGACACATGTAAAACCCAGTGGAATTGTGCATCGGCTATGGGAAGGGTGGATGGAGTAGAGGGAGGGAAAGGATACGATTCTTGTAACCAAAGAATAATGTTCTAAATTGAAGAAATAACATAAAAAAATAATAAAAAAAGAATTCCCCCCTTAGCCATCACGTGAAAGATTAATTTTTCTCCATTTTAAAAATTCTTTGACTTTTATTTTTTAGTTCTTAATTTTACTTGTGAAATTGATGGTGGAAATTCCCAATTTATTCTACCCTTGGCCCACTTGGTAAGATTACAGAGTCTGGAAATTTGCTAGGCATGAGCTGCACATATTTACTTGGTCACTTGGTGAAGGATGCCTTCTGAGGGGGTACAGTGAATTCATCTCGGTTTCCCAGGCATGGAACTATCTTCTCATTATTGTCAGTCAGCAAACATTAAGTACCTACTATGTGCCAAGATACCGTGCTAAGTGCTGGGGAATAAAAAGAATGGTAAAAGTTGGAATCTTCTCTCATTGGTTGACTGAGGACCTGGAGGATAGATTCTTTTCAAAGGTATCTCCTTCTTTAGGAGAGGGGAAGATATGTCTTACATGTCCATAAGGAAGGAGGAGAAAAAGCTTCTTATGCCTCTTTTGAATGCTTCTCAATGTGCTTTCTCTATGTTGTACTTCCATATGGAGCACGGGTGGGGTGAGGATCTAATTTTTAACTCTAGCAGAAACATATAACTTTATGAGATATGTGCTTACATGCAGTCTGAGACTGGAAGTTACTAGGCTGTGCATTTGTGGGCATCTCTTGATTTTCTGTTTCCTTCTCTGAGCAGAGGTCGGTGGTGACTGGCAATCCTAAGAAATGGACATTTCCAACTTTGAGGGTTACCTCATCAGTAATCATGAGTTCCAGAACTCCTGAGTTCTGGAATTAAGTGATAGCCATAAAAAAAAAAAAGGTTTCCTGAACAGTACCGTATTCAGAGAAAAGGTTTATCCCTTAGGATTATCTTGAAGACTAAGTAATGAGGGACCTCAGTCCTTTTGGAAATTGCTGAGTTGCTCAAAGAATGCAGGTTTTAAGGTAAGTTAGAAATATCTATTTAGTAGTCCCACAGAAGGTCTTGTATAGTTTTTTTGGTGGAAGAAATAAATACCTGAGAGAGAGATGAGGGTATGTGCATGTGGGAAAGTGAAAGAGGAGAGTGTAATTACATTCTAGTTCTGAAGAATAGGAGAACTAATATGAAATAAAGCTCAAAAAGTAGGCTAGAGTTAGATTGTAGCTGGCCTTAAGTGTTTGCTGAAAATCTTACATTGTGAATAATAGTGATGATGATGATGTTGCAAAATGTGACTTGTCCAAGGAAAGTTTCTAATCCATCTTCACCAAAAAAAAGATGAGAATGAGATAAGGACCCCCTCAAAGCTCAAATCATTATTTATATCAGGCAAAGAGGCACAACAATAAAGTAAGAAGATGCTAAAAAAGAAAAGAAAAAACCAACTCTATGCCTTATAGCCACAATGCATACCAAGTGAGGGAATTTTAGTCATGAGCTCTATTATTCTAGGATGGGTATAGAATCAGATACAGAGAAACTGACCCTCAAGTGGGGTTGATTCCTCTCAAGATGACCCTGAGTTTATGTGAAGTCCAAGTCATTTTCCTATGATGAGTTTTTTGGGGGGATGTGCTAAATACAAATGGGTAACCAAAACTAGTCATGTAGAAAGACTTGTCCAAGATCATTCAGGTAATTGCAACAAAAATGGTGAGTAACATAATTGTAAATTAGCTTGATCCTATTTTGAAGAAAGAGAAGATGGATTGGTGGAAGGAAAGTGGAAATAGAGGGACTGAAAATTTAAAGATCTAGAGAAAGGAATTGGCAGATGAGTTTGGAGTTTAGAAAGCATTTTGACAGAGCTGATGCTCAATAACTGCTTTCTGATTTATAGCTTCTGATGGTAAACCTGATTTTAAATCATAGATTTAAGGATCTGAGGATGGAAATACAAAAATGAAAACAGTCCTTAGACACTAGATGAGCTTGCATTCCAAATTGGAATATAAGTAGAAAGAAAGTAAATACTGTACAAGATAACTGGAGAAGGGGATACACTGTATTCTCACAAGGTATGTAGGGAGACAGAAGCAGCTTTATTTTGGAGGGACCTTTGCTCTAGCTCTACCCTCCTTCCCTCCAATGTTGCCAAGTGTTTCTGCCCTCAATGAGTTTGAAGCCTAGTTGAGGGAATGTGGCATGCATACATACTAATATTACAAAGCATTATATAATAATTATCACATGAATGCCAGAGACAATAAAGTAAAATTTCAGAGCAAGTACATTTCCTTTTTTAATTCAGAAATTTTTATTTTCAGTTGTGAATCTTTGTTTTTCCTCCAGAACTAAACCAAACCATCAAAGGGGCAAAAAATACTCTACCTGTTATACAAATGAAGTTATGCAAAACACACTTCCACATTGGCCATGTTGCAAAAAAAGGGGGCAAGAAAAATCATGAAAGAAAATGGAGCAAAAAAATTTGAGAGTATGGTATTTAGGGCAGGCTACACAGAGGAAGTAAGATATGAAGTCATAGGTTTTAAAGAATAGGTATGAAGAGGGCTAATCTAGGCAGTCTCATGGATAGAATGCTAGGCTTGGAGTCAGAAGACTCATCTTACTAGTTGTGTGATCCTGGGCAAATCACTTGACATTGCTGGCCTCAGTTTCTTCATCTGTAAAATAAGGAGAAGGAAATGTCAAATAACTCTAGTATCTCTGCCAGGAAAACTCCAGATGGGATCATGAAGAGTCTGAAAAGATGAATGGCAACAATGAAGGAAGACTCTCTAATTAGGAAGAGCAATATGAGCAAAGGCATTCTTTGATAGGTGCTGATGTTTAGGACTGATGTTTCTGGAGTGGAGTGTTTGCGTATCATCAATACTGAGACATAATGTTGGAAAGGGCAAGATCATGGTGACCCTTAAAGGCCATGTTTAGATGGTTGTATTTTGTCCTTTAAACAATGGGGAGCCACTGATGGTTTGTATGCAGCCTACTGATAGGATGAAAATAATATTTTAGGAAGGTTAACCTGATGGTAGTTTGTAGGATTGATTGTATCAGGAAGAAGGAAAAGAAGGGATTATGTTAGGAGGCTTTTGCTATCATCCAAGTGTGAAGTAACAAAATCTTAAAGAACCATCTTATCTTTGATATATTTCAGGTTGATCTATGGACTGTTGTTACTTCTAGGGAGTAGAGAGAAATGGTATTAATTTTTGAAGTTGTGCTTTAATATATCTTTATGGTATTTGTTTTTGTGACTTTAACCCAACCCAGGTTCTCAAAATATGAGTAGAGAAACCAATCATTTTTAATCTTCAATAATTTCTTATTCTACTTTAAAATCTTTCTTGTATTTAAATCTTTTTCTTGTTCTTTTCTCCCCTTTTTCTCCCTCTGCCTTCTTTTCTTTGAATTTATATTCTTTCCCCAAGACTTTCACTTAAATAATAGCTGATCTGAATGCCAAAAATGACCTTTTAGTTGTGTCTATAGATAGAATCTGGTAGTGATATATGTGGTTCTCATTTCTCTAGGTAATAATCTGCTGTATTATTGAACATAGTGCAAGAACAGACAAACTAAATATTGAGGGCCAATTCACTTGAAGTACCAAGCTCCAGGTAAATGCTCTAAAAATTAAGGATTATGAAACAATAGAGTGCTTTTTCATTCATTATGTTATCCAGGTTTGTAATCTGCAGGTAAATTGCCAAGCATTTTATTGATCACTGCATGGCTGATTTAATTTGGTTTTGTTAGTAAAACTTTCTAATTATTTGTTTGTTGTTTTTTAGGAGAATTGATGTCAGACAACAGAGAGAAGGTAGAACTACTCAACCCTTATTTAGTTTTTTTTTTCCTACCAAGGACAATGGGAAATAGAACAAAAATAGTAAAGGGGCATAATAGAAATTTTATAGAAATAATAATAGAAAGGGACATAATCACTAAGAATTAGCATGGCTTCATCAAGTTTAGGGCTGATACTACTCTCTCTTCCTATCTTTTTCTTCCGTTCGTTCCTTCCTTCCTTCCTTCCTTCCTTCCTTCCTTCCTTCCTTCCTTCCTTCCTTCCTTCCTTCCTTCCTTCTTTCTTTTCATTTTTAAAGATAACAAGTCCAAAAGATCAGGAAAATGTTTAGAGCAACAGTTACAAGCTTTTTGTTCTCAGGGTCCCTGTATATTCTTAAAAATTGTAGAGAAGAGCTTTTGTTTATGTGGGTTATAGCTATTAATACTTACTCTATTGTACATTGAAACCGATTAAAATATCAATAATAAACCCATAACCTCATAACATAAACATTTTTGTGAAAAACTACTATATTTTCCAAAACAAAGCAACTTCAGTGAGAAAAATACTGTTGCTTTACATATTTTGGCTAATCTTTTTAATGTCTGCTTAAAAGAAGACAATTACATTCTCATATCTGCTTCTACATTCAGTCAGTTGCAATATATTATTTTGGTTGAAATATAGGAATAAAATCCAGCCTCACAGACATTTAGTTGGGAAATTAATGAGCCATTTAACAGGCAAATAATTTCTTAGTATTATTATGAAAATAATTTTGATCTCATGGATATCTTGAAAAGGTCTTGAGGACTCCTGAGAGTTCATGGACCACACTTAGAGAACCACTGCTGTAGCATATTACTAAATTTTAGCAAGTCATTTGACAAAATCTTCCATAATATTCTGTGAATGAGATAAAGAGATGGAGGTTGCAATAAAACACAATTACATGAATTTAGAATTGGGTTAATGATCAGACACAAAAGGAGGTGATTAATGGATCAACTCTCAACTTGGAATGAGGTCCTAGAGTGCCCTAGAAATTATCCTTAGACTTTTTCTTTTATCAGTGGCTTGAATGAAAAAATAAATAAGATGCTTATTAAAATTATGTATAACATGAAAATGTGAGGGAAAGTTAACATGTTAATTAACAGAATCTGGATCCCAAAAGACTTTGATGGACTAGAATGATTTCATATACATATGAAAAAAACAAACCAAGCCAAACCTGGGAGCCACTATAGTTAATTTAAATTCATTTTGCATGTGAAGACTTCCCTTGGCAGAATGAATAGATGAGAGCAGATTGCCATGAAGTTGGTTGAAGAAGGCTCTGTGAAGCACTTAGATCTTGGTCAGACATCAAAGACCATCAAAGTGGTCATCCACTGTGTCCTGGGCCATCCTGTCTTCCTGACTTTTCTCTTGCCAATGAACTTCATTGGCTCTGGAAAATTGGAGTCACAAAGAGTTGGACATGAATGACAAACAACTGAACAAGAAGGATGCGCTCATTATATTACCAAACAATATCATTATCTGTGCGTCTCATATTCCTACTAAGCTCCACCAGGAGTGGAATGATGTCTTGTTAAAACTGTATACTTCTATCAGAGCTTAATCCACGGCTCTGCACATAGTAGTTAACATTTAAAAAATTTGCTGAAATGAATTGAATGACTAAAAAATTAGAATAAGACAAGTTATTCTCTTTCCTTCTCAAAAGTTTATTTAATCATTCTCTATAGCTTTGTGCTACAGCATAGTAAAGAGGAAGAGAGGAAGGGAATAAACATTTATGAAGTACCTGCTTTGTCCCAGGCACTGTTAAGCACTTTTTACAAATACTATCTCATTTGATCCTCACTACCACCTTGTGAGGTATATGCTATTATTATCTCCATTTTATAGTAGAGGAAACAAAGGCAGACAAAAGCAAAGTGACTTGCTCAGAGTCAGAGAGATGGTGTCTGAGGCTGGATTTGAATCCAGGTTTATCCTGATTCTAGGTTCTATCAATTACATTACCCAGCTACTCCTGGTATAAAAAGAGCATTGCACTTAAAATCAGGAGATTTGGGTTTGAGTGCTGCCTCTGGCACTTGCTAACTGTAAATGTTGGCAAGTCTTTTCCATCTTGATGCCTTGGTTTTCCCCCCCTGTAAAATGAGGATGTGGGACAAGTTGATGTCTCTCCAGCTTCCCTTTTTTTCAAGCTGGTTCTGTGAAGTAGGGTAAGCTGAAATTGTCTTAAATAGGGACAACCTTTTCTGTTCATAAAATTACAGGTTGTTTACATTTCTATTTTATAACTTTCCCTTTTTTCTTGTTTTTTTTTTAAGATTCACTCTTTCATAAGGACAAATCACAAATGTTATTGGGGCAGCTGGAAAACAGACACCATAATGCACAGTTGGTGGAACTGTGAATTGGACCATCCACTTTGAAAAGCAATTTGAAACTTCTAGCAAAATGTCACTAAACTGTGTATATCTCATGACCCAATTGTGCCACTGCTAGGCATAGTGGTTTCAAAGACATCAAAGAAAGAGGAAAAGGAGCCATATGTACAAAAATATTTATAGTACTTTCTGTAGTAGTAAATGCCTTGGAAACTAAGGGCCTACCCATGTATTGTGGAATTGCTAAACAAATTATGGTATGTGGAATTAAGGAAATATTATTGTACCATAAACTATGATGAAAAGGTCAGTTTCAGAGAAAATTGGGAAGTCCTTTATGAACTGATGAAAAATAAAATGAGCAAAATCTGGAGGACAATTTATACAAAAATTTAAAGAAACATATTCAGAAGACTTGAGAACTTTGACCAATTCAATGATGATACACCACAACTCCAGAAGATCCAAGATTAAGCAGGATACCCACCTCCTGATCTTGTGGTTATGCACTCAAGAAGCAGAATGAGATCTACATTTTTTGGACATCAGGGATTTGCTACTTTGATTATGCATATTTTTCAAATAGTTATACTTTTTTCTCATTTGTGTTGTTTGGGTATAAAGGGTGGGAGAAAGAGAAGGAAAGTAGAAGGGAAAGAAAATGGATGTTTGTTCATTGAAAAATAAAATTTAAAACAAGGACAATCATATGTCCTTATTTTAAAGCACAATTAATCTTTTATTAACAGAATGTTTAGGGAATGGATTGAACCTTTGGTTTATTCCAGGTTCTTTGGAAAACTTGTCTCAAAGCTTGTTGAGACTTTTCTAATATATATGTCTTGTCCATTTATTGACTAAGTATACTGAACAGGACCATTTTACACTTATGTTTATATTTTCAGTGCTCAGCATAACTCCTGGTACAAACTAGGAATTGAATAAATGTATGTTGATTGATTCAATGCCATCATTCAGTCTTTCTTTGATTGCTGTGTTTAGGGCCATCAAACCCCTGGGTTAACAATCACCTTGCTCAAGAAAGTAGAGACTTTTGAATTGACCTTCTACTGACCACTCTCCCTGCCCTGCCCCAAGATATTCCTGAGAAGTGAATCTTCCTAATAAATCCCCAGAACCTGTTTTCTTGTCATTTAATTTTCTTTTCTTCATTAAACTGGAAGGCAAAAAAAAAAATCAGATAACTATATTTTGGGTAAAAAATGAGCACTTACTTCGTAGAATTGTTCAGTTCTAATAAGATAATGTATGTAAAGCACACAGCAAACCTTAAAGAGTTATATAAATACGAAGCAGTATTATTGCAAATTGACATTTTACCTTTTTTTTTTTTGAGTTCAAGATCACTGAATCATGTTTCCATTGTTACAATGAAAACATGACCTAGATTTCCTCCCGTCTGGTAGGTTGGTGGGAGTTAGGTATAGAGGGAGGAGATTCAGCCCGTTAGGTCAGCAATATACAGTGGATAGGAGTGACCTTGGCATTGGGGAAATGGAGCTCCATATTTGGCTTTTATTTTACATAAAGGACAGCTAATGGATTTCATTCTAACTGGTTACCACCCTCCCAAATTAACCTTTGATCTCAGTAAGTACCCTAAAGACATTTTAGAAGTGGTTTCCCAACCTTAATGATAACATCAGTCCTGTCACACACTAATATTGTGGCAAGGATTTCATTCTGGCAGCTGTGCTAGCGAGAGGATAAGCATTATGACCTCCCGACTCATTTTGCCTAGAGAAGAAAAAATGCTACAGATAATCAGTCCTTTTACCCTCTCTTTTTCTTTCTTGTCTTTACCTTTAGTGGGCTTGGCAGTTACCCAGATGACTAGACTGACAGTCATTTCTGTTTAATAATCATGCTTTGAAACTCAAGAACTACTCTCCGTGCAGTTCTGTCAACAGGGAATCATTAACGCTGAACAAACAAAATGTATATGCTTAATTGTTTTTATTGAAATAAACACTCTGTGTATCCCCTGCTGTTTAATGAACACATACCAGGTTAACTAAAAGTGTGTCTGCTGCCATCTTTGATTCCTTGCACTTGGCAGATGGAAGCTGAAAACATTCTTCTTCTCATAACAATAAATAGGACTTTACCTTTCTCTGGCCTCCCCCTCCCCCCTCCCTTTGCCCAGGTTGAAGTGGGCTGAGAGAACAGAAGCTCTTAAGCAGATGGGGGAAATGCAGAGCGGCACTGGAGGCTGCTTGGGGGTTTTCTTAGTCTGGCAGACAATGGTCTCTGAGAGGAACTTGAGGTCTTTGTCTTCTCATTAAGAACATCACCCTGGTATGTCTGTGTGTCAGAAGGTGGCATTTTAAGCTGAAGCTGGCCAAAGTGCTTAGTATTCTATTCGGATTTTTGTCAGCCGCTCGTATTCATCTGTTTTGAAAGGGAACCTGGGAATCCAGTTTATGTGGGTTACAGAGAGCCATGTCAGAGGGTCTGTTACCCATTCTCGTCAAAGGCGAGAATGGCATGTATATACTGTATATACCTAATACCTCCGAGTTCAACATTGGAACCTACGTTTTCTTTTTTCCTTTTTCCTTTTTCCTTTTTCTAAAATACTTTTTAATTTAAAAATTTTTGAAACATTTTATTTAATTAATTAATTTTGAATCTTTTTCCATGGTTACAAGATTTGTGTTCTTTCCTTCCCCTCTCGACCCCCTCCCATAGCCGACGTGCAATTCCACTAGCAAACCTATGTTTTCTGACACACTCGCCCTCTATTCGATTTATAACTTTGCTTTAAATCTGCTCATGTAGTAGCGGCATGGGAATTTAGACAACTCCCAGCTAATGGGAATATGGCCATCTCTTTTCATCATCATCTTCCTAATCATCAATATTTAGTTAGTTCCCGCTGGAGTCGAGAACAGAATAGGAGACATCATTCTGCCTCGCAGAACTTGCAATCAATAGAAGGAAGGATGGAACATGGATGTTGAAGACATAAATATACAGATGATTTCATTAGATGTCTGTAGGACAAATCATACATAGAGCTGCCATTATACACAGTGTTGTTGTGGTTCTGGGAATGCTTATAGGGTGAGGTTAGCCAAAGAGAGCTGGTATTCTGAAGCAAAGAAGGGTCATGTTTAGGTGAAGAAATAGAAAAAAAAAAGATATGTTTGGAGGAAATAGTTTATATGATGATTAGAAACAGGCATGAGCAATTCAGATCTCAGAATAAAGGAAAGGTGCATTTGACTATAGTAAAGGAAGCCGGTTAGTTAATAAGTATAGATTTTACTGAGTGCTAAACACTGAGGATATAAAATAACTTTGTATTTCCAAACTCTGCCCTCATAGAACTTCCATTCTTATGAAATGATATAAGTAAATAGCTACATACCACACGATGGAAAGTCACCTTAAAAGGGAAGGATCTAGTAACTGAAGGGACTTCCAAAGGGAGCATTCTAGTTGAATCTTAAAGGAAATTAAAGATTCTGAAAGGCAGGGATGAGGAAGGAAAACATTATTTCAGGCATGACAAAAACTGACAGACAGTTCAAAGGTATAGAGATGGGAAATGGAGCATCAAATGTAAGTACAGAAAATAGGATGGCTGGATTATAGATTGCGCAGAAAGGATTATTAAGTAGGAAAAGGTCAGATTCTGAAGACCTTTACATGCCCTGTCCCCCCACCCCTACCCTAAAGCCTTTATCCTTGAAATAATGATTTTTGGAACTTACTGAATTTTCAGTTAGTGCTATACTTTAGGCATAACGGTAGAGGGCAATTGAGTTAGGAAGAGAATAGAATTTGGGAAGAGCCTTGAACTTCATGACTGATAGTTTTTTCTGATTGGTAACCTGATCTGAAGGCACTCTGGCTTTTGGGGGAGCTGCAAACAACTGTTAAGATTGCTGATTCTTGCCGTTCTACATAGGGTGCTGTAGAGAAAGAAGAAGTTAATTGAGCTGTTGCAACTGTTCATGAGTAGGTGATTTAGCATCTAGATGGGGCAATGGATAGACTGTTGGGCCATGAGTCAGGAAGACTCATCTTCTTGAGTTCAAAACTGGCCCCAGACTCTTACTAGTGATGTGATCCTAGACAAGCCACTTAACTCTATTTTCCTCAGTTCCTTCATACAGAAATTGAGCTGGAGAAGGAAATGACAAAACAATTCCAATATCTTTGCCAAGAACACCAATCAGGTCACTAAAAGTTGAACATGACTGGAAAATGACTAAACAACAATAAGATGATTTGGATTTGAACAAGGACTCTGACTATGGCACAGGGTGAAAGGATTTTAAGACAAATAAATTCTGATCATCCATGTTTAGATTTTCTGTGTTTATAAATCAAAACAAACAACATTCCTGTATCTCAGAAGTGCTTTGGGCACTGATAATAAAAATAAAATATACTCCAGAAAACAGGGCCATGATCTAAACTCTTCAGGGAAGCTATTACATAAATGTTGATTATGGTTAATGCTGCTTTTGTTTGAATCAAGAGAATCTTTGATGAGGAGGTAGATAGAACACCTACTTTTTATGCAACTGAATATTACATAATTCAAAGAATCACTGAATTCTCAGACTTAGAAGTGACCTTCAAGGCCATTAGTCCAATCTGTACTATAATGAGAATTCCCCTAAAACATATCTAGCAAATGGTCAAAAACTTTTACTCAAAGACCAATACAGGAGCCCAACAACTTCCAAAGAAGCCCATTTCACTTTTGGATAGCTTTTCTTAGTAGGAAGTTTTTTCCATACTTCAAGCTTTAATATGTCTCTGTGAACTTCTACTCATTGTTCCTGGTTCTGTTCTCTGAAGCCCAGTAGAATAAGGTCAATTCCTCTTGTTTATGTCTGCCATTCAAATACCTGCTGACAGCTCTCAACTCCCACAAGTCTTTACCAACTAAACCTTTATAATTCCTACAAATGGCCCATATATAGTCTGCTCTTAAAACTCTTTATATATCTTCATTGTACACTTCAGATCATCAACTTTCTGCCCAAAATGTATCATTCAGAACTGAACACAATTCTGTGGTTGAGGTCTAAGTAGGACAGAATGTAGTAGAATTTTCTTTGTTCTAGATATTATACTTTTCAATGCAGCCTAAGATTATATTAGACTTTCACACCTTTTTGGCTGCCATATTACACTGTTGACTGAAACTGAGTGTGATATACACTAAAACTCACTAATCTTTTAAAATTTCCCCCAATAGTCATGTAAAACAAATCTTACCACATTGCTATCAATATAGAAATTATTCTGTTTACTTTACTTTCCATCACTTTATACCAGTCATTCCAGGTTTTCCTGAAATCATTCCCTTCATCATTTCTTATAGCACAATAATATTCCATCATATTCATATATTAAGTTATTCAGCAACTCCCTAACTGATGCCCTCAGTTTCTAATTCTTTGCCACTACAGAGAGAACTATAAATATTTTTGCATGTAGGGTTATCTTCATATTCCTTTGGTCTCTTTGGAGGAATAGACCTATTAGTAGTATTGCTTGGTCAAAGGGTATGCATGGTTTAATAGCTTTTGGTCATATATTTAAATTGCTTCCCATAATGGCCAAATTAGTTCTCGGCTCCACCAGCAATATGTTAGTATACCTGCTTTTCCATATCCACTCTACCATTTATCTTTTTTTTTTTCTGTAAAGTTAGATAATATAATGGATCTGAGATGGTACCTCAGATTTATTTTAATTCACATTTCTCTAATTATAAGTTATTTTGAGCATAGCTATATCTTCTCTATCAGGCACTTATGAGGTTAATTTTTTTTTAATCAAAGTGGTAGGATTTTACATTTATGCTAATTTAATTTCAGTATTAGGTTTGACCCAATGTTCTAGGATCAAGGGCTTTGGGGATCCTAATTTAATCATCAAATTTTCTAGGAATCACTCCCAGATTTGTGTCTTCTGTGATTTTAATAAGCATGTCATCCATTTCTATCTTCAAATGGTTAATAAAGTTAAATATGACAGGCCCAGGTATAAATATTTTGAACATTTCACTAGACAGCTTCTTCCAAGTTGACAGTGAACCATTAATGATCCGTTTTTTGGGTCTATCCATTCACTAGTTCCAAACCCTCTCACATATCTATTTTGTTCACAAGGTTAACATGTCATGTTATCAAAAGCTGTGCCAAAATCTAGGTAAACCATATCAGACTACATCTAGGTATTATACCAAATTATTGTCCTAAGAAATGAAATGAAGTTTGGAATTATTTTATTTTTGACAAAACCATAATGACTCTTTTCTAATTACTTGGGTTATATGGGTAAATCCAATCTAATACACATTTCTGATACACATGTATAAGTACCTATAGTAGTCAACTCACTATGAAATGAATGGGGGAATATAATTAATAAAAATTAATAAAATGATTAAATTATTACTTAATTAAAAATAAATCTCTGCCCTCAAGGAACTTACAATTGAAGAGCTGAGACAATGCTTAACAATTGACTCTCTAAAATAATATACTCATGACATACTTTGAAATTTAATATGCGTTATTACCATTTTTCCTCATCACTTTCTTAAGACCGGACAATCACCAAACAACAAATCAAATCCTTTTTTTTTAAGCATTTTCCAATTGCCAATGTATAAATACCCATTTGAAATTTTTGTTTACATTATTACCAATTACATGTTATAACAAATTTCCACATTAGTTTTCCTAAGTTATATGATTGAACTTATCTCCCTTCCCCTCCCCACCCCATCCCAGTGTGGGCAGGTGATTCAATCTGGGTTATTATACATGTCATACTGAAATTTTAACTGCTGGTTTTAATGAGGTAATATTCCATTCTTGAAAGAAAGAAGGAAAGTTAAATAGGGCCCAAGAGACTAGGGTTTTAGACAAGCCTAGAAGGAGATATAGAACATCCTATTAATTTGTTTATTGTTTTTATTTAAAAGAATGGTTTATTGTTAAGTATTTTGGTTCTATCTTGGGGAAAGTCAGGGTAAAGGCTTGGATAAGATTTTGCTTATTTGTTTAAAAATGTTTATTTGATTGTTTTTGCTGACTTATTGTTAGTGACTTTAAAACACATTCTAGATATTTCACTAATAATCAGAGACAAACTCACTGATCTATAATTTGACATTTCATTTTTTATTCTTAATTGGGACAATGTTTATTCTTTTTAAGTCTTGCAGTTTCTCTTCAATCCTCTTTCAAAGATCACAGACAATGATCGGCAATAACACCTGCCATTTCTTTGAGATGGTCCTGGCTTGTGCAGTTCATCTTGGAGCCTAGCTAGGGCAGCTAGGTGCTCTTTTCCTTTTCTCCCTTTTTATTGCTGCTTAGATTTCTTCAGGCTACTAAAATGGTTATGTCATCAAAATATGTCTGATACTGTACTGGAAAACAGCATTCTCTCTTATTTTCCCTCATCAGTGGCATGGGGGATTTTTCTCTTGTGAAAATGTGGCACAAATAGAAGTAGTCAGAGTCTAACATAGAAAATACTGTGTACTAGTGATGCTAATGTAAAGTAATTTAACCCCGTTCTTTTAGCACAGAGTGACTCTTTAGAAAATCATACCACTTGTAGAAATTGGTGTGGTAATTTTTTGAAGTAGGCAAGTGGGAACCAGGCTAAGAGAAGCAGGCCATTTTCAGCTGTGACTGGGGCCAGATTTCCAGCTCACAAGGTGCAGTGAATTTTATTTCTCACTGCCAATAGTTTGTGACTCCTACTCATCGACTTGAAATTAATGATTCTTCACTACCCCTCGGTTATTTCTCTTTTCTTTTAAGAACATTGACTTTGCTCTCCTCCCCCCTACCACACTTGCGTTTTGAATGGAACCAAGAAATAATGAGGTTGTTTTGTTCAACATCAATGATAGCCTCCACAATGCAAAACCTTATCAAAACACCATGGGTTTCCCCCCCTCCCCTGCCACAAAAGCAGCTTTCTCTACCAGGATCACATGTGGTATTATTGCACAGCTGTGGGAGATGGTTAATTACTGCAGCTAAGCAACAAAACATACCATGTCTATAGTTACTTATGAAACAAATATTGCCATTTTACTTTTGGAGGCTAGATATTTATCTAGGTTCTTCCATATTTGGAAGGGCAGCCCATTTTAGCTATGTGGGGTCATGTGGGTAAACCAGTGAACCCGCTGATTTGTGCCTTCACACTACCTTTGCCCTCTACAGTTAAACTTAAACACCCTTCCAAACTAGGAGAATGGCCTGAAAATAGAAGGTTATTAAGATGAGGTCTTGAAAGAATTCCAAAAGTTTGTAACAAAGCAGAGTGAAATAACAGTGAGATGAAATTTCTTCCCCAACCACTCAAAAATGCAGCATTCTCAGGGATTTAAGGGGAAAAAAACTTTGGTTTTGAACTTGGCAATTAAAATGGTCTCTTTGGCAGAACTGTCAGTAGAGTGTTATTCTTTGGTCTGTGACAATAAAAGTCTAGCTATTTCTACTTCATAGCTTGTGATTAAATTGGAACATTTGAGGAAGGGTGGGAAGGAACCTCTGGCAGTGACTCTGTTCTTTAGGAAGCACAGTGCAGAGAAACAAAAAAAAAGCAACCAAAACAAATACACGTCTTAAATTATGAACTTTCAATAAGGCACTCTTAAGATTGTTTATCTTACTGTGAATATTAAAGAGATAAATGTTCGGTAAACATCATGAGGATGAGACTAGTATTAAAATCTTGTAAACAAAAATGAAGTCTTATGAAATTATTATGAGTTGCATTTAAATCAACCTTGTTGTTTCTTTGGGATAAGGTATTTCCACATATATACTTTTGTGAGAAAATGATGGAAGACAGATTAGGAGATTCCCTCAGGAAAATAACACCTTAACCTCTCTGGTCCTTTGTTACCTTATCTATAAATGAGGAAGTTGGAGGAGATGATCTCTTAAGATCTCTTTCAGCTCTAAATCAATAACCATATCATAAGTGACTTAATGAGAGCTCATTTAAATGAGATCAGCATCTGAACCTATGCAACTCTGCATTTTAATCTGGGAAGACTTTAAAATTAGGCTTCAATATGATAAGGAACCTTAGATTCATTTATAATATTTCCTTCCTGCCTTTCATTGAACATCGCCATCTTCCTGTGTATTGTATCCACTGGTCCTTGCTCTAACCCTATTAATCATCTCTTGACAAAAATATTTAATTTTTTTGGTCTTACTTTCTCCTCTCTAATCTCTTCCCCCCACCCCCATCCAACTAGTTACTAAGTCTTGCACTTTCTATGCCCACAGCTTCTGTTCAGTCACAAGGCAAGAACCCAAATTCAGGTTCTGATCATCTGAACTATTGTAATAACCTCATAAACGTCAGCTGAATCAGACAGAGCACAAAGCCTGGGTCAGGAAGACCCGGGTTCAATCTTACTTATGAGTTCAATGCTTACTAGCCTTGTGAACAAGTCAGTTAACCTTGTCTGCCTCAGTTTCCTCATCTATAAAATGCACTGGATGAGGAAATGGCAGACCATACCAGTATCTGTGCCAAGAAAACCCCAAATGCAGTCACAAAAAATCATACATGACTGAAAATGACTGAACAACAACAGAAATGGTCTCCTACTTCACGGCTCTGCTTCTCAAGTCCATCCTCCATGTAACTGCCAAAGGGATATTTTGAATTCTGAATTCATAGTTCTGACCATTCCACTTGCTTAAGAAGCTTTACTGAGTACTTCTTGCCCCTAGGATTAAATACAAGCTCCTTTGATTGGCATCTAAAGCCCTTTGCAATCTGGTTTTAGTCTACCTTTCTATTTTTATTGGGCATTATTCCCTTTTATGCACTTTGCAATTCAATGAAAATGGCCTGTTTGGTTGGTTCTCCCACAGGGCATTCCATCTCCCACTGGGTACCCCATGGTTGGAAGGCACTCTCTTCTCACCTTGGTGTTAGAATCATTCTGGTTTCAAAACTCTGTTTAAGAGACACCTCCTCCAGGAGGCCCTCTCACTCAGAAACTACCTTATATTTACATTGTATACATTTTCTGCTTCTTTGTGCCCACAAGGTTTCCTCCCATCAAAAGTGAGTTCCCTAGGAACAGTTTCACTTCCGTTTGAGCATAGCCTTGCCCTAGGAACTTTGTTTCACCTCTATGTCCCCAATACTCCGCATGCTTCCTGGTACATAGTAGGCTCTTTATAAATGCCTTTTGACTAACTGACTTAGTGCAGCTTATATCATCTAAAAGGAGTGCACTAAATAAAGGCTTGTTGGCTGATTGAAATAGGGAAACTGCTGAGTTGAATTCTCCCCTTTGGCTGATGAAGGGTGGTCCTTGTTTAGAATAAAGATCACAGAGAAGAGACACTGGCTTCTGGAGGAGAGAATGCTAGACTAGCCAGCAGTGGTCTGAGCACATACTGTGTAACTTCTATAACAAGGAAAGATTATGGCTATCAGTGAGTGACCAGACTCACCATGTAGAGATCCAATCAATTGCTTAGTGATTTATGTAAACAGAAAAAAGACCAGACTGATACAGAGGACTAAAATGAGTGGAGTACAAAATTTTCAGAATTTTGATTGTCTTAATAAATTGATCTGATTGTGCAGTGATGTGGTGGAATATTTAGTGACTGGTTCTTTATGACAAAAAAAAAATGGAATCAACCATAATTGGGTCAATTTAATTGTCATATAGAAATGACCTGAGACCTATGGGTAACTTTTTGAAGAGGATCATGACAGTCATTATTTTTTGAGATTAAAAAGCATACTAAACCAAGTATTAGACCTAGTTTAAAATAATATCTTCAAATATATTATTTATATTGCAAATATGCTGAGGCAGTTAGGTAGTATAGTGCATAGAGTCATGGTGGCGAACCTTTTAGAGACTGAATGCCCAAACTACAACCTCACCCCACATGTGAGCCACCCCCTTATGCCAGACAGGAGAGGGAGGAAGCACTCCCAATGGGCAGCTGGGCAGAGGTGAGGGTGAAGTGAGAAATGTCCATAGGCATGTGTAGAGAGGGGAAGGGGTGCAACCCCCTCTGGCACACATGCCATAGGTTTGCCAACATAGGTATAGAGTATTGGACCTGGAATTAGAAAGGGCTGAATTCACATTCTAACTTAGACATTTACAAGTTGTATGGCCCTGGACAAGTCACTTAACCTCTGTTTGCCTCATTTTTGTATAAGAGCACCTATCTTCTAGAATTGTAAGGATAAATTAAATTATTTTTGAATTATTTATATATAATGTTTATATATAATTAAAAAATTAAATAATATTTATAAAGCACTTTGTAAACTTCAAAGCGCTGGATAAATGTTAGTATTATTAACATAACAGTGTTGTTAAGATAATAAAATAATTCATAGAAAGCATTTTATATATGTAAAGCATTATGGACACAATCACTGTGGTTTTCTAACTTGTTAATTGCTTTAACAGTCTTCTCAAGAAATCTAAATATATCTATTTTAAAAAAAAACTCTCCTTGGCAATGTGGCATACATAGGACCCTTATATCACAATAATTAATATTTATTTTAAATTATGCTTGTACATGCATGCACATGTAATGTTTTTAATGTTAATTTTGTTCATAATTCACTAATTTGGGGTATGCCATCTTATGGTAAATGAACTTTACTCTTAAAATGTTCTGTCTATGGATAGAGACATACTATAATGGCAAGAACGTTGAATTTGGAGTTAATAGACCAGAACATTACATCTAGACAACTGGCAACCTAAGTATTCATGAGTAAATTTCAGGACCTCACTTCCTTCAGTTATGAAATGGGGAAAATACTTCTTTTATTGCCTGATTCTTTGTGAAGAAAGTGCTCTGTAAACCATAAATCATGATATAAATGTGTGCTATTATGTTAATGGGATATTATAAGTGGTCCTTAGTGTTCCTGATGAAATTGACTCCATTCATTCCAGACATGGAACTCATAGTTATTTTCCCCCATATTTTCATCTTTTTTTATAATCTTCAGATTTTCCATATTCCTGAATTGTCTGTGATATGAATACTTTCCTATATTTTCATGTATATTGTTGTCCCTTTTGAGAATGTAAGTTCTTTGTGGGCAGGGATTGTCTTGTTTGCATTTGTATTTAAGCATAGCATGGTGACTGGTACATGGAAAATATTTAATAAATGCTTTTCATTAATTCATCTATTTAATTTTTTATTCCATTTTATTTGGGGAGGGGGATAAGGCTAGGTGGAACACTGGCATATCCCTGGACAAGTCATTTAACCTCTCTCAGCCTGAGTTTCCTCCTCTGTAAAACAAGGATAATAATTACACTTGTCTCACAGATTATTTCCAAGATTAAAGGAGATAATATATGTAAAGGAGTTTGCAAATTTTATATCAGTGATGGTGAACCTTTTAGAGGGGCAGGCAATTTGAGAAATGTTCTCAAGTGAGGAGCAGGGAAGCAGCCAGACCCCACATCCCTCTGGCTTTCTAGTAAAGAATTCTGGTGAACTCTGTGCTGGGGCAATGGCACATGTTCCCCCAGAGAGGGCTCTGAGTGTTCCCTATGGCACACATGCCATACGTTCACCAGAATGGTCTTATATCATTATTAGCTATCATTATCATCATCATCATCAACAGTAGTGTCAAACTGAACAGAAAAGAATTCCTGCTAGCTGCATTTTGATTTAGAAAATCATAAATATACATTGTTTGTGCTATATTGTGGAGCAGTTAAGTGACACAGTGAGTAATGGGCCTGGAGTCAGGGATACTCTGAGTGCAAATATAGCCTTTGTTGCTAATTATGACCCTGGGCAAGTCATTTAACTCTATTTCTTTATTTCAAAATAAGCTGAAGAAGGAAATGACAAACTACTCTAGTATTTTTAACAAGAAAACCCTGAGTGGGGTCACAAAGAGTCAGACACAACTGAACAAAATATAGTATATATATTTTTTATTTTGTTAAACATTTTCCAATTACATTTTAATTTGGTTCCAGCCATTCTTGGGAATTTTGAGGGCTTTAAGTTTGACACCTCTGATTATCCTCTTTATTTTGTGGATGTCCCCCACACATACGTTTAGTAGTGTTGACCATCTTGGATTGTGGGCTCCTAGAAGGGAAAGGCTCCCTTTGTTCAGTGCCTCATCTAGAATCATACAAAATTAGGCATTTAGAATACCTGGTTTCCCTTGCTGATTAAAGTATATCTAAATCTCATAATCACTGAATGTGGATGAATCACCATCACTTAGATGACTTTTACTTGCATCTGGACATTTGGCCTTCTAATTTGCTTGCTGTTTTTTCTTCTTCCCTTTTAAATTTCATTGGTCTAAATTTCTCCTCCCTGTCTGGGAGAACAAGATTCCGATAATTCACTACTTAGCTTGATTTTGGTGCCTTTAAAATGTAAACTTCTTATGGACTGGAACCATTTAATTAATTTTTTTTAATTCCCCAGTGCCTAGTCTAGTACATTTTCAGCAATGTGTATTGAATTCTTGTTGAGATGCAAAAATTAACCTAGGGTCTTTGAGCCTGATAGTGCTTATGACTGCCATGTAAGCAGTAACTCAGAACTCTCCATTTATTGTTTATATTGGAACTGGTACATCAGAAAGCATGGTTAGAGAAATGTAGCCCAAATGCTGTTCCCACTAACATTCCTTTCTTTCCTAAACCTGAAAATAAATACCCAGTACCAGGACATATCTGAGAACTCTGGTACGGTCCATGTTTTAGGCATAAATGGGTTCATTTGATTGACTATGACCTCTTTATGCTGGCCTTGCAGTTCCTCTGTAGCCCAAGGAGTGCTATTCTTAGCAGTTATTCTTGGCTGATTATACCTTATACATTCAGATCATTATAAAAAGTGACTGTATGCAAAGAGACATCTAGTTAATGCAAACTTTAGGAGTCTAATGTAGAAACCTGCCTTTCCTTGAATTCCTTTCTTTCTCTTTTTCTCTTATCTGGAGCATCTCTGAAATGTACGAACTTCTAAAAGAGATTTCGGAATCCCACAGATTTCCTAATATAAAGAAAAGATGGAACTTTTTTTCTGCTTCTTCAATCAGCCAATAGTCAATCAATAGATATTTATTAAGCACCCAAGGTGTTCTAGGCACTGTGTTTAGGGATTCAAGTACCTACAAAGAAAGAAACGACCCCTGTTCTTGAGGAGATTATATCCTAATGAGAGAGGAAACAAATACATGTAGAATCAACATAAAGAGAATAAATAGGACAACAATAAACGTAAGGTAGTTGGGAGGAAGAATAGGCACTACTATTTTGGGCATATAGAAAGTATTCTTGTAGAAGGAGATGTCTGAGCTGCAGTTTGAGGAAAGAGATAGATTTTATGAGGAGGAAATATAATCCAGGAGATAGAGCAGCTAGTGCAAAGATACAGACATAATATGGTTTTTGAAGAACAGACAGAAGGCCAATCTGGCTGTATCAAAGAGTGTGGAAAGGGGAATAATGTCCAGTGAGACTGGAAAGATAACTTGGGTTTAAGTGGTGAGAGGTTTTAAAAGCTAAAGAGATTTTATCTTTTATCCTAAAGGCAATAAGGAGCCACTGGTGTTTATTGAATAGGAGATGAGACCCATGTTTCAGGAAAATCACTTTGGCAATAGGGTATAGAAGGAAATGGGGAGAAACTGAGGAAGGAAGACCAATTAGATGGCCATTAAAATAATCTAGGAGAAAAGGAATGAGACCAGAAATGAAGGTGGTACCTGTGTGAATAGAGAGAAAAAGGGTTGTTTCAACTCTCTCTCCAAAGATCCCCAACATTTCTTTTTTTTTTTAAAACCCCTACCTTCCATCTTAGAATCAATACTGTGTTCCAAGACAGAACAGTAAGGACAAGGCAATGAAGACAATGCCTAAGACAAGTGACACAGTCAGGATGTGTCTGAGGCCAGATGTGTAGCCAGGACCTGTGGGCCTGGCTCTCCATTCACACTGAGCCATCTAGTTGCCCTTGATTGCCAACATTTTCAAATGCAACAGATACATTGAGAAAGATAAAAATCTGAGAAAAGATCATCAGATTTTTCAATAAAGAGATTTATGGTAACTTTAGAGAGAGTAGTTTCAGTTGAATAATGAGGACACAAGCTAGACTGCAAAGGAATGGGCAGTGAGTCAGAGGAGGAAATCGAGTCACTATTTGAGTGAGGAAGATGAGGAGATAATTTCTCTGGGGAGTTTCACTGAGAAAGGGAGAAGAGATATGGGATGATAGCCTGAAGACATTGAAGTTGGCAGGGAAAGAACCTGTAGTTTGGAAGAAGTTTAAATTTAGAAAGAGAAGGAAATGAAATGATTGATGGTTCAATTTTCTGGAGAAGATGGAAAAGAATCAAGGGTACAAGTTTGAGAAGCTGGCTTTGGTGAGGAGAAGGGTCACCCTTCCCTGACAATACCTGTGTGTGTGTGTGTTGTGGAGTGTGGAGTATTACCAGTGCAAGAGAAGTTAGCCAGGAATATAACATAATCAGGGGAGAGCCATATCTTAGTGAAGGCTAGTAGAGGAAGTAGTGTGAGAGAAAGAGGTCCTGAATGAAGGGAACTTTTTTCATTATGGAATGGGAATTTCAGAGAGCACTGTAGAAGGGGTGGACAGGGATAGAGTGGGATGTGGGTGGGTGGAGGGTATTCATTCTCCTACAAGCATTCCTCAACAATTCCTTGACATTTCCTGTTTTTCCTACTCAAAGACAGAAAACCAAAAGAAAGAAAGGAAGGAAGGAAAGAAGGAAAGAAAGAAAGAGAAAAAGAAAAAAAGAAAAAACAGACAAAACTGGAACTGTTTTGAAGCTACAATTAAAAATTAGAGGTTTCTCCCTTTTTATTTCACAGATGAACTTTGTATCATTGTATCTTCTATGAAATCCTTTCCCTTTGATTTTTGGGGCAGAAACTTGGGTATGTGAACAACAAATATATGGGTAATAAGAGGGCTCTAAGGAAACAGAGCAGTTGCATTGTTATGCAATGATTTACTGGATCAAGTGTCAAGTGCAGTAATTCACTCACTCCTCAGTCTGTCTGCTGGGTTTCACTTCCTGTAAAGTTCCCTGAAAAGCTTGCCCAGTTATCTACAGTTATCTACAACTTTTCAGAATTTATGAAAGGCCCTAAACAGTCAACTGTAATTTTTTTTCCTCCTGTAATTTCTTCAGCACACTTAGTACTGGTAGATTTTCTAAAAGAGTAGTTTATCAGCACCATTATCATTTTACTTTCTCCATGACAGACTAAATCTAGATCCCTAATCAAAACTTTGCAAAGAGGGTTCCAGCAACAAACTTACACTAGGGTTAGCCTTGGCCCCTCTCCTTTCCTTTGGGCCCCACACACTGCAGAGCTGTTTAGCTGGAGGTTGATAGACTAGATAAGCCACTGTCAAGAGATTAGTAGGCTATTACGATGTGAAGATTCAAAAATGGAAGCTGTGGTGAAGTAAGGAATCCTAGCCTTTTACCATGGATGCTTTCCATGCTTGGAAAACACTTGGGCCTATTAGAATCCCTAGTTTTTTTCAAAGCTTAGCTCAACTACCACCTCCTACTTGAAGTCTTTCTAGATCTAGTTGTAAACCCCCCCAAACTCTTTTGTGTTTACTTTTAAAATATATTTGCATATTTACTTACTGGTATATATGTCTTACTCCCCAGTAAAATGTGAGCTCCTTCCCAGCTAGGACTTTCATTTTGTTCTTTGTATTCCCAGTGCCTGGTACAGTGATGGGCACAAAGTAGGTGCATTCTAAATGCTTGGAAAGCTTGGAAGAAGAATGGTTAAGAAAAATGTTAAGTTTAATAGAACCTTTACCTAGAAACACCTTTTAAAAACTGACCTCTGTGGAAGAGGATTTAGAAGAAATTTAGAAATTATAAAAATTACAGTGAAGGTATATGTGCTTGCACAAAAAAATCATCCTATTTTCCGACTGTTATTGTACAGTCACATACAATTTTGTGACCCCATTTGGAGTTTTCTTGGCAAAGGTACTAGGGAGGTTTTTCCATTTCTTTCTCCAGCTCATTTTACTGTTGAGAAAACTGAGGCAAACAGGGTTAATCGACTTGTCCAAAGTCACATAGATGGTAAGTATCTGAGGCTACATTTGAACTCAGATCTTCCTGACTCTTGCAATTAAGCATATCCTAAATATCTAACTCCTACATTACTCTGAACCACAGACAATAGAATCCTTATGTTCTCAATACCTCTTTGCTTAGGAGATCAGTGCAGACAGAATAAGAGATTTAGACCTTAAAGAGACCTTAGATATTAACTGTCAAGTCCTCTCCTCATTTTAACAAATGAAGAAACTGAATCTCAAAAGATGAAATGACCAATTCCATAGCTTGGTAAAATGTGAAAAATTCCAATTCTGACTCCACTACTAATTTGTGGGATTCTGGGGGCAGGTCACAACCTCTTTCAGACTTGGTTCTTCATCTGTAAAATGAGAAAGTTGGACTAATTGCCCTCTAAAATCCCTCCTACTTCTAAATCTATGATCCTTGAAGCAGCAGAAGCAATATTCAAAGCCAAGTTTTTGTGTCTCCAGTCTGACTCTGGGCTCTTTCTAGGACTCCAGCTCTTGGACTCCTAGGAGGCATTATATTTACCTAGTGGATGTACTTACTCATTAGTGAAAAACAGAGTTTAAATTTTAGGACTACCATGCCTCTAGTTTTCTCAATTTTTTGTCATTTGACTCCTTATTGCTGTCCCCATCCCTCTGTCAATTTAAAATGATGATGATGATGATGATAATAATAATAAAGTGTGGCAGTGTTTCCATTTCTTTTCCAGAAGAAGGTGAGAGAAAGCAAAATCTTTCTAGTATTTCACCCAACCAATATCAGGGCACAAATACAGTGATTAGGAAGAGAAAACAGTGGTGCTTATAGAAGGAGGTTGCCTAGTTAAGAACTTCCTAAGGTCTCCCAGTGGAATAGAGCCATATCCTACTAAATATAAACCCTTCTCTGCCTCCCAAAGTCTTATATATTCAAGAATGGGGCTAGAAACATTCACTCTAATAAAAAAAATATTTATTTTAGAGAAAGGTACAGTTTGTATTCTGTGGCAATATTTCAACCATGTGTTAAGGATGTTTTTTGGCAACCGTGTAAATAACAACTCCTTGTTTATTCTGGAGTCCATAATTTATGTTCTGTAATACAAATCAATTGTGAAGTATATAATGGAAGAGAAGAGAAAAAAGTGGAGAATATTTTTTAGTGAAAATAAAATATAATGCATGTTTCAGTAATTCAGATTATGTAGATAAAAGTCACTAGAGTTCTGGCAGTAACAAAACACGAGAATGCTTAATATGGATTCAAGAGTGGAATTGCCTGTCAGCTACAAGAGGGGGTTGGGGGGAGGGGAGGAAAAGAACATGAATCTTGTAATCATGGAAAAATATTCTAAATTAACTAATTAAATAAAAATTTCCAAAAAATATGGGTTCAGATTATGGCTTTGTCATTAAGTACCTTGTGTCACCCTAGGCAAATTACTCTGGGCCACATGTTACAATATTAAAAAATGAAGTAGTTGGACTAATGGTCTTGAAAGTTCTTTCTACCTCTAAATCTATTTCATTTAATCTTTTCTTAAATCTTTAACTGACATTATATGAGGCAATATGGTATAGAAAGCTAATCTTGGACCCAGGAAATCCTTAATTCAAGTCCATCTCTGATACATACTGGCCATGTGAACCTAAGCAAGTCATTTAACCCAAAGGCAAATCCCTAGAGTTATAAGTTATAGAAGAGGTGCCAGCTGGCATTAATTGAGAAATTTCCTCAGCCAGGGAGTTTCTGACATAAAAAAAATCACAGGTCCAGTCTTTATCTCTTTCTTATTTGTGGGTGTGTTTTTTAAAACCTTACCCTCTTTCCTAGTAACAACTACAACAGAAGGGCTAGGGCTAAGCAAATGGGGTTAAGTGACTTGCCCAGGGTCACATAACTAGGAAGTATCTGAGGCCAGATTTAAACCCAGGTCCTCCTGCCTCCAGGCCTGGCACCCTATCCACTGTGGTACCCAGTTGCCTCTATTTCTATGTATTTGCATTGCTGTAGCTGAAGGGGAAAGATTGGATTCATTCTAAAGGTAAAGGTTAATGACTCATCTCTCTACAAGAAATTCAGGTAAAAAGAATCCCAAGGGCCAGGTTTCCCTCTCAAATACTTCATACATATTTATTTAATAAAGATTACAAAAGAAAAATATTCATTATGATGATGATTTAAAGTGCATTTTAAAATGGCTTTTTGTTTACATGTTAGAGGTACAAAGATGAACTATATCAATTAGAGGAATGGAATTTTTCATAAAAAGTCAGGGTGGCTGAAAAGTGACAATTTTTTCCCTGATGTGGCTACCTAGAGAAAGTACCCACTGGCTCATCTATTCTAATATTTCAATGTATTGCTTTGGTAAGTGACAGTCACATGATCATGAGAGGATAGAAACAGTATTTGGCTTGCAGCAAGGAAGAATATAACTCAGTAGGTGACCCAAATGTCTGTTCAGCAAAGCCATGGGGGAACTTCAGCTGAATTCTTGGAAACCCACCATATTAGACCAGAAGTAATTAGACAAGAGCTGGCAAGATCTACTGGTCTCTGCGATTTCCTTTGAACTTAACATTCATTAAAATGCCTTGCATCCAGACTGAATTTTGTTTTTATCTTCCAAGTTGTTAGCCTTTCAACAGGCTTATTACTGGGCCTCTCTTCTAAGTAGAATTATGATGATTTTAAGTATCTGGCCTCTTCAACAAAATAGAGAAAAGTGAATAAGGACCATTTGACACTAAATAATTGATTGCAAAACATTTTGAAAGGATACCTTTATTTCTTTTATAATGTGGTAAATAATTAGAAGAATGAGTTTTCACATACATATGTAATCTTGTGATAGAACAAAAACCTTGAAAGATAACCACTCTCAATTTCCTGCCCCTAATAAAGCCCTAGGATTATTGTTTTGCAATGAGGTCATGTTTAAGGCATATTTAGTGTATTACTTTGTAAAAAACAAATAGCCCCCTCCCCATAAAAGTCATTGTGAATTTTGGGGAAGAAAGTTTAAGGTAGGGGATGAAAGTTGAATGTGTGTGTATGGTGGTGGTGGGGGGGAGTTAAGCATTTTTAAAAGATGTAATCAGAGCCAATAGGAGTTGCTTTTGAAATGCAAATGGAATTTGACTCCTAGAATAAAAAAAAATAAGGTGACCTGGATATAATTGGGCTAGTTGTAAGAGAAAAATGCTCAGGGAATGAGATAAATGAGTGATGCTGATATACTGAGAATTGGGAAAAAAAAACCAAAGGGAGAAAGCAAGATGGGGTGACAGAGCAAGAGAAGCATGTGGAAAAGGAACAGAAGGGAAGGGCAATAGGTTTATCCAAAATCACTATGGATGCAGAGTGCAAGACAGAGCTTGTCAGATTATTTTAATACAGGAGGAACAGAACATAAGATAGAGACTAACTAACAGATCACAAGAGAAAAGAGGAATAGACCTATCTAAGAGTCCAGAAATAAGATGCAAGGATTTCTTCAGGTTCTAGCTAACCATATGGGTGAAAGAGGTGAACTTAATGTATTATTTTGGCTAAAAGCCAAAGCTTTGGACCTGAAACTTGAACAGGACTCTTACTCATCAAAGATTAAATAAGGTCACTTGAGTCAGTATTCCAAGGATAGAAGTAGGGTGAGCCTGTGAAAACAGACTGAGTCTGAGAAACTCTTCTGCATTTTCATACTTGAGACAAGCTGAAGACATTTGAATCCAATTGAGTGAACTAAGTGTCAACTATGTACAAAAAAACACTGTGCTAAGATCTAATGATACAAAAAAAAAAAAGGAAAACAGTTCCTGCCCTCAAGTTACTTACTTTCTCTTTGGTGGAGTGGGGGTGGAGGACATACTATATAAATAGATAAATATACACATGATGATTTGGGGAAGGACAGAGACTGACAGAGATACAGATGGAGTTGATTACTAGCATTAATAACTAAGGAGGTTACAAAAGTTACAGGTGGCATATGAACTGAGTCTTAAAAGAAGCTAGAGATTATAAGAGTTAGAGGGAATTAGAAGGATTGAATTCTAGGAATGATATGGGGATAGGAGAAGAAATTAGGGAATAGTAAGTGGACCATTTGCGCTAGAACTTAACCCTCTACAATCTTTTGAACACTGTGTTCTCCAACATCATCACTGATCTCTTAATTGCCAAATATAATGACCTTTTCTCAATCTTTTTGAAGCATTTGACACAGCTGAACATTTTCTCCTTCTAAATAATTTCTCTTCTCTAGGTTTTTATGACATCGTCCTCTCTTGGTTTTCTTCCTAATTATCTGACTGTTTTCTCAGTCTTCTTTAAAGAATCATCATCTAGGTTATGCCTACCACTCTGAATGTACCCTAAAGCACCGTTTCGACCCTCTTCTCTTAGCAATTTCTCTCCTGAGAGCCTTGTCAGCTCATGTGATTCAAAAGATGACTCCCAAATCAATATATCTAGTGTTAGTGTCTCTTAAATGCCAGTCTCATATTACAAACTATTAAGACATTTCAAATTGGGTCTCTTGTAGGTATCTCAAGATGAACATGTCTAAAAGAGAACTCACTATCTTTTTTCCAAAACCCATCTTTTTTCTTCATTATTATTGAAAGTACCATGCTTCTTCCAATTATCCATGGAATCATCTTTAACTCCTCATTCTAATTTGGCCTACATACCCATTTGGCTGCCAAATCTTGTTTTTCTTATGTGTTTGATATGTTCCTTTCTTTCCATTCATATAGCTACCACTCAGATTTGAGGCTTCATTATCTTTTGCTTGGATTATTATATTATGTCCTATTTGGTCTCCTTATGTGACCATTTTATCTCTCTACTCAGTATTAGTGGTTCACTATTATCTTTAGAATTAAATATAAATTCTTCTTTCACATTTCAAACTTTTTACAACCTGGCCCTATACTACTTTTCTTATCTACATATACCTGTCTCCCCTCTTCATACTGTTTTACTTGCTATTCCTCACATATGAACTTCCATCTCTATGCACTAGCACTGATTATTTCCTATGCCTGGAATGCCCTCCATTCATACCTCTGCCACCAGTAATATTTATCTTCCTTCAAGATTCAGCTTAAGTACCATCAACTGCAGATGTCTTTCCTAGTTCTCCTCTCCCCAGAATTTGTTCCTTCTCCTCCAAGAATATCTTATATTTGATTTGCAAATATCTTGTATATAATTATTTATATACATGTTGTCTGCCATTAGACTGCAAGGTCCTTGAGGACAGAGAGCTTTTTTAAAAATATCTCTAGAGCTTATCTCTATGTTCCTATCATGTAAGAGGCATTTAATAAATGTGGGTTGATAAATACAAAGAATGCATGGAGGGGAACAATGTGTAATAAACCTGAACACTCTATCCACCTACAGAGAAAGAACTGTTGGAGTTGGATGGATGTGGATCAAAGCAGACTATCTTTCACATCAGTGTATTTATGGTTTTATTTTGTGGTTTTGGTTATGTATGAGTGTGCTCTTACAACAATGACCAGTATGGAAGTGTGTTTTACATTTTAAAAAGAGAGACAGAGATATGGAAAGTTCAGTATATGGCTAGTAGTTCTCGCTTCTCCCAGGGGACATAATGACTGTCTATCAATGACGTATTCCCTGGAAAGAATCACACTGTGCTTTGCTGGAGAACTCAAAATATTTCTAATTGACAACAATCCTGATAATAGGTTCTGAACACACACACACACACACACACACACACACACACACACACACACACACACACAGATAGAGGATACTGAGGATAGTCCTGAGTTTTGTATAGTTTGTACACCCCCAATTTCTTTACACTGTAGTAAACTGAACACCTAAGCCATGTGTGTTGAACTACAGTGTACACGTTGAGTGACATGGGTCCAAAATGGATTCCATGGCCTTCCATGGATATCAGTCTTGGAGAGAAGTGACAGACTTAAGAATGAACTACAAAGATATAGAGAAACAAAACAAGGAAGGATTTCTCTAAAGAGACAAATATATTTGCACATTGGCCAACTTAGATTTGCTTTTATATAAGGATGCAAGGTCAGGTTTCAGCAGATGAATTCCAAAGTGTAATACTGTCCTGAAGGAACAGTGTCAAGATCAATAAAGCTTCAGAATGAGCTAAGGCTGATGAACAAAGCCAAGAACAACAAAAGGGTTGTTGTTGTTTTTTCTATATTGAGGAAAAGAGAAAGATGAAAGAAAAAATAGGGATATCAAACAGGGTGTCTAGAATGATGATAACAGAAGACAAAGAGAAGGAGGAACTAATTAACTTTATTTTGTTTCTCTTTTTCTCTCTGTCTCTGTCTCTGTCTCTATGTCTCTGTCTGTCTGTCTGTCTGTCTCTCTCTCTCTCTCTCTCCCCAAGTAGAATAATCACTAGATTGGAAAGAACAGAATAAAAATGACTAATGGAGTAGAAAGTCAAGATAAGGAAGGAAATAATGAAAACATATAATTTAATGAATTCAAGCCACAAGGTCTAAAGAACAACATTCTAGGACTTATAGATGTATCGAGAATTGACAGATGTGATTGCTGAGCCACTGTGAGTGACCTTTGAAAGATTATAGAGAATGGAAAGTGAGCCTTAGAACTAAAGAAGGCAAATGTACTGCTTTTAAAAAAGAAAAAAATGGAAAAAAATTAGAATCTAAAAGCTTTAGCCTGGTGACCTTGCCTTCTAGTCCTGGCAAAATTCTTGAACATATTGTTAAAAGGATGGTTACTAAACAGCTGGATAAGACCGAAGTAGCTGGAAGAAAGGGTTAATATAGCTTCATACTAGCAAAACTCACACTAGAGACATGCCAGACTAATTTTATTTCCTTTTTCAGACTGGAGTTACTAGTTCAGAGGATCAGAGACTTTCTGTGAATGTACTTGAATCAATAAAGCATCTGACAAATATTTTATACTATCGTTGTGAACAAAATGGAGAGTGTGGGCTAGACAGTAATGTCATTAGATAGATTCAGTAGACTTGAATGACCAGATCCAAAACACCAATATTAAGATAAATCTCCAGTGGAGAACCTGGGGTATTTTCTTTGGCACTGTGCTAGTAAATATATTTTTTAAAGTCAATAACTTAGTAAAGTACACATATGGCTTACCTATACAATTTGTAGATGATTCAAAGCTAGGTTAGCTAATACAGAGAATAACAGCCCAGGCTGAAAAAAATCTGAATAGATGAGAATGTTTGGCTAAGCCTATTTAGATAAATTTAATAGGGGAAAATGGGCAGCTAGATAGCTCAATGGATAGAGTGCCAGGCCTAGAGTCAGGAAGATCTGACCTCAGATATTTACTAGTTGTGTGATCCTGGGCAAGTCACTTAACCTTTTCTTTAATCCACTGGAGAAGGAAATGGCAAACCACTCTACAATCTTTGCCAAGAAAAACCTCATGGATAGTGTTGTGCTATGGTCTATAGGATCACAAAGAATCAGAGAAGACTGAATAAATGATTAACAACAATAGGGGAAAATAGAAAGTTTTTCATTTGGCCCCCCCAAAAAAATCAACTTTATAAATAAAAGATCAATGGTGTTCAACTCTCATTAAAAGGATCTATTGTTTTTAGTGAAACCTAAGGTCAAAATGAGTTTGTGGTGTGATATGGAAGCAAGACAAAGTAAAACACAAACCAAACAAAATTAAAACCCTAAAGCTAACCTAGCCACATCCAGAGAAAGAACTGTGGGAGCAGAAACACAGAAGAAAAATAACTGCTTGATCATCTGGGTCAATGGGGATATGATTGGGGATATAGACTCTAAAAGATCACCCTGGTGCAATTATCAATAATAAGGAAATAGGTATTGATCAATGATACATGTAAAACCCAGTGGAATTGCACGTTGGCTATGGGGGGGAGGGAAAAAACATGAATCATGTAACCATGTAAAAATATTCTAATTAATATAATGTAATAAATATTCAATTAATTAAAAATTTCAATAAATAAATAAAAAATTAAACTAACTTAGGCTGTATGCAGATGAATATAGTGGTCCTACCATATACCCTTTCTTTAGTAAGATCATATTTGAGGAAAATCTTGATGCGCTGGAGTGTCCAGTGTCCACCAACATATAGGAGGGATTTGTTTGCTCAGCTCCATTGGGTGGAACTAGGAAAACTGGGTGGCAGTTGTTGAGAACTAGATGAATATTTGCTACAAGGAAAAATTTCCCAAGAATTAGGATTCTCCCAAAAGAGATTCTTAGATTATATTCCTTCCCAAAAAGGATTGGCTTGTTTCAGGATGTACTTTGTTTTCCTTTGCCAATGGTCTTTAAAGAAAGGACAGATGACTCCTTGCTAGGAATATCATAAAGAAATTTTGTGTTCAAGTATGTGCTGAACTGGGTGAATTCTGAGGTTCCTTCCATTTAAAAAATGCCTCTTGTTATACTAAAAACTTAGCAATATGAAGATAAAAGTAAAATACTCCTGTCTCTCAAGGAATTTATAATCTAAAGGGGCCAGGAAAGTGAGGTGGAGAAGGCACCATGTAGACATTTAAACAAACAAGACATAGACAAATCTAATACAGGCAAACCTTGGAGGGCAAGGCCCTTGTAGCTGGAGGGACCAGGAAAGGTCTTTTACTGTTACACTTGAGCTGAGTCTTGAAGGAAGCTAGGAATTGCAGGAGGTAAAGAAGAGAGCACAATAGGCAAGAAGGACAGCCAATGCAAAGATAAAGAGATGGGAAATATGGAATATTGTGGGTGAGGAATAACAGATGGGCCAATATGGTCATAATTTATTTTTTAAACCTTTACCTTCTGTCTTAGAACTAATTCTAGGTCTAGAAGAGTGGTAAGGGCTAGGCAATTGGAGTTGAGTGATTTGCTCAGGGTCACACAGCTAGGAAGAATCTACTTAGCTGTCTCTACTCATAGTTTATTTTTGATAAAACCCTTATCTTCTGTCTTAGAATCAATACTATGTATAAGTTCCAAGGCAGAAGAGTGGTAAGGGCTAGGCAATGGGGCTTGAGCAACTTGTCCACAATCACACAGCTAGGAAGTATATACTTACCTCCCCTTACTTACATTTTCAAGAATTCAAGAGACACTGTACTTTGAAGGGGTTTTGGGAATGGTTGTAAAGCTTGGGATAAGTGTTTTAGATTTTTGATTGAGAATTCTTTTCCTCCTTTTTTGTTTCCAGAAACAAAGAGAGAACACAAAACACACCCAATGGGTCATAAGATAGGGGAACCCCTGCGTCTAGCTCCTTATTTCATTGCATAGCATATGACAGATGTGTTTAGCACAAGACTCGCCAGTAGCACGCACCCAGAACACTCCTTAGTGTGTCTGGAATCAGATTAAATTGTAGCTGGGGAATTTTTAACAACAGCAACAATAAAAATACAATGAAACATCAATAGTGTTAATATGTGGCTTTCTAAGGCAGTGGGAGCCCTCAGAGATCTTTATGTTTGGTTTAGTGATTCCCATTTCTATTTGACTTTAACACTGCTGGCATATGCCATTCTTGAAACTGATGTTTGACTCCACAGACAAAAGGATGAATGCTGAAAATAATGAAGGAATAAGAAATATCAAAGATAGAAACATTCCTCTCCAGGCTGCAGTCCCAGACTTTCTTTTCTATTTCTATTTCAAAGAAACCTCTTCACCCTGGATATTGATTCCACCCTTGATTTCTCACACTAGAAGTACTCTCTGCCTCCCTGGCCTCTTCCTCTGATTGTCTGGCTCCTTCTAGAACTTCCATTTTAAGGAGGGCACCCAGTCCAGCCCTGGCTTCATTCTTCCCCATTTTCCTCTGGACTTTCCTCAACCTATACCTCATCCAACTCTCCATTTTCAGCTTTGGCTCCTTAATGTCAGAGACTGTCTTTTGCTTATATTTGTATCCCTAGTTTATTATTGCAATGCATAGTGACCAGTAATGAATGCTTATTGACATCATTTGACCATACCTGTCAAGCAAGGATGTGAAGCATCTTGTGCTTCATAAATAGGTTTGCAAGATAGATGGGTGCTTGTGGCACCAGTTACCACTAGGTGATATTTCCCTGTGAGGGCCAAAAGAGCTAAGTTCTGGTCTTGGTAACCTGATTGCTTATTTCTGCTTTGACAAGCCAGTTAACAGTTAAACTGTTGAGTTTCTCCCAACTCCGTGTAAATCGGGGAGCTGCTAGGGGGCAGATTTGGGACATGGCCCCTGTTTGTGTGAGTTAATGAAGGTCATGGGAGCTGGATTGTGTCTATTTGTTCCTGGGAGAACCTGTTAATAGAACTTCTTATCTACCAGTGAGCAGTAGTGGTGAGAATCGGGCTAATCTGGTCATATTAGGGACTTTGGGGAAACTTGGACAAAGACCAGACCGAATTGGCTTTTAAATGAGAGAATTTTTAAATTCTTTTTTTGTATTAAAAAAAACCCCAAACCTTTACTTACTGTCTTAGAATCAATACTGTGTATTGGTTCCAAGGCAGAAGAGCTGAAAGGACAAGGCAACATGGGTTAAATGACTTGTCCAGGGTCTGACAGCTAGGAAGTATCTGAAGCCAAATTTAAAACCAGGACCTTTTGTCTGTGGTCCTGACTCTTAATCCACTGAGCCATCCAGCTGCCCATCCACTAAGAGAATAATTCTGAGTTGTCTACTTCCTATTGTAAGAGGGGGAAAAAAACTGAGGAGAAAAGGAAAGAATCCTTACGGTTTTCAAAATGAGTCCACACTTAAAGGTGGCTTTTTTTTTTTCAGTCAAATATACCACAGTGGTTTGAATGTATTGGTGTTGAGTTGCTTTACTTTAGTTATGTCCAACTTTCTCTTCATGACTCTATTTGGGGGTTTCTTGGTAAAGATATTTGAGTGGTTTGTAATTTCCTTCTCTAGCTCATTTTACAGAAGAAGAAACCAGAGCAAATAGGGTTAAGTGGCTTATTCAGGGTCATACAGTCCAAGGGTAGATTTGAACTTAGGTCTTCCTGACTCCAGGCCTGATGGTGTATCCTCTGGATCTCCTAGCTTTTCTGGTTTGAATGTAGGCTGCCTCTAAACACAGGAAAACTCTTAAAATGGAAAATTTTTGAAAAGGAAAAAATAAATAGGTACACAGTGATCATAGACTATCCCCCAAATATAATAACAATTAACCTATAGTGCTTTATATGTGAGGGAACTGAGGAAAAGGGTAAATGACTTGCCCAAGGTCACACAACTAGTATCTGATTCTAGATTTGAATTTAGGTCTTCTAAATTCATGTAAATTTGGTGGAAAAGGGTTAGGGAAAATTTTTAGGAACAAAAGGACAATATAGATTCAGACTAATTCCATAGTAGATCCAAGACTTCCTTCCACCTTGTCCCTGAATTTATTCCTTACTTAAGATTATACTGATTAAATGATTGAAATGAGAGGATGTTAATTTTTAAATTTCCACATGGAAATCTCTCCTTCAGGATCATTGCTTTAGATAACAACTAATTCAAGGGGGTGTGTATGTGTGTGTGTGTTGTGACAGAATCCTTGCCACCATGGTGAAGCTTATGGCAGAAATATATCTATCTATATGGATAATTAAATAGATATATACACAATGTATGTATCATAATTGAAGGAAATACTAAATTACAGTTAGAGGTTAGTGAAAATAAGGATGTATATTTTCTCATCTATCTAAAATTTCAGACTCTGAAATCTAGCCACAGAGCCCTGGAGAAACAGTCAGATGACTCCAATCCTCTTTCCTACATGGATAAGGAAAATTAGTCCCAGAGATTCTAAGAGATGTACCCAAGATCATACTGATATTAAATGACAGGATTTGAATTCAGTCCCTCTCACACTCTAAATCCTCTACTTTTCCCACTGTGCAAACCTGTTTTCCAAAAAGGTGCCTTCCCTGTAAATGAGGCATTCATGGAAAGAAATAGAAGAATGGTAGGCAGTTAAGATTCTTTTCCCACACTTGGTATTATCAACATCTTTTTGCAATAAAGATCAGTTTGTAAAATGAGGTGCAAAGTTGATTCTCTCTGAAAGGTGGCTTGAGGAAGTTATTTGTCATTTATTTTTCTTTTTATATTCCAGACTAAAGTTTAGGGTGACAGAGGGAATTCACTTAAAACTATTTGGAAAGAGGTTTTCCTATATACTTAGTTTATAGGCATTAAAAAAGTTGAGAACTAGCCAATTCAATAATAGCAAGTCAAATGCAGATAAAACCTCCAGGAATAAAAACATCATTCCATTGGGGATGATGCATTTATTAATAATTTAGAACAGGTGTGAATCTCTTTTGCCCCTTTACTATTTTTGAATGTCCCTGATTTTCCAAATAATGAATTCATGGGAAGTGAACTTGGGGATTTAATGTCACAAAAATTATATAAACTACAATCACCCACTACTCTTGTTAAAATATGCATGTTTCTAAGAAGAGTGAGTATTCCCTCCTCACAAAAAAGTAGATTCTTTGTCCTTGTGTACAGCCATTGGGAAGGTAGACAATCCCCTAAAAGTATCATTCTAAATCTCTTGGATAAGTTTATTTGCCAATGCTATTCAAGCAAATGAAGCATTTCAATTGTTTCCCTTGACCTTTTAACCCACCCTTTTCTCTTCTTAGAGGTTAAAGGACAAGAATGACCTGCCTCTGGCTCAGAGTTCCTTCCCTAACATTTTTATCTTAACCACAGGAAACTTATCCAACGGGGTTAAAAACAACAACGACAACAAAATAGCAAGCCCCCAAACCCTTCTCCCCCGCGCACACACGTTAGCCGAGGCAGAGAGGATCATTTATCGGAGCCTTAGAATGAGGGTTGAGAGAAGAAAAGGAAGTCGGAGTGTCTGGGTTAGGGCTGTATTTCTGCAATTGATCACTGAGCCCACAATCGCGAAGTAGGTGAAGAAAATGTTTTCAAGAGTTGAGAACAAAGGGAAGTAAAGACTTCATGGAGCAATGCTCTCCCGAGACACCGGTGTTTCGTAACATGATTAAAGGGTTAAGACCGAGCTTCTTAGATAACAACCTAAAATCCTCTTTTGAAACAATTTCACAATATGAGACTTCAGAGGTCACCGTTTATAGATGCAAAAGAATAATTAACCGGCCATAACACTTTTCTGGTTTCTCTCTCACAGGTTTAATTACAAGTTGACTAGGTGGGAACAGACCTCCAAACTTTGGCTGCAGGGCTCCCAGGGGAGGTCAGACCCTTTCGGGGTGGGTGGGGGGGAACGCCCTCCCCTCCCGCTTTTGTTCTCTGCTTAAAAACTAAGGCTTCAAATGTTGATGCAGGAATTTCCTTTCTTACCACCCTTCCCCTCCTCCACCGTGTCTTCCTCGCTAACGTTCGGGACCCACAGCTCTTTACCTTTGTACCCCACACCCACTCAGCAATAGCCAGTTCTTCCTGGTTTCTCCTGGGTTTATCTATTATCTCCATTCTCAGTTCCCTTAAGGGAGGGATCTCTTTTTGCAAAGGCCCTTTAAACCTACCAGACCCTTGGGGGTGCTAGAATCCCAATGTGTGTGGGGGGCACACAGAACTAGATTCCTGCCGGGGGGGGGGGGGGGGGAAGGGTCACATCAAAGACTGGAGAGGATTCACGCCCCGTCTCCCTAAAGCAATTCGAGGCGGTGTTTCCACACCCCCAACCCCCCGCCCCGTAGAAGTGAGTGCCCAGCTTTTCGAAACTC
Organism: Monodelphis domestica; assembly: GCF_027887165.1. Lineage (NCBI taxonomy): Eukaryota > Metazoa > Chordata > Mammalia > Didelphimorphia > Didelphidae > Monodelphis > Monodelphis domestica. The sequence continues at coordinate 227,501,183 of NC_077234.1, read as the reverse complement.
TTCGGTAATTCTTTTCCTGCTCTGGGAGCTGGCGTTGACCTCTTAACAAAGAACAGGTTCAAGCTGCTTCCCCTCCTCCACCCCAGGAGACTGATGAGGGTCACGTGACCTTTCTAGACAGCACAGAATTTGGATGGTAATATGTAGCGGTGGGGGAGGGGAAGCGGCAGCCAGCTCGCACACGGCTCCGCTGTACGGGAGGTGGAGTGCGAATGGTGGGGGCGGGGAGTGGAGCTGGAGGAGGAGGGGAGGGGGGAGGGGAAGAGAGGAAAAAGAAGAGGGGGAGGGGAGTAGAAGGAGGTGGGAGGAGGAAGGAGGAAGGGGGAGGGGAGAAGAGACCAGCCCAGACCAGCTTCCATTCCAGAGACTCATTAAGATGCAAATGCCAAATATTTTTACCAGACTGTATAAATTTACAGTTTCCTTTTCAGCCTAACCAGACAATGTTAAAACACACTAAATTTTCTGAATGCAAATCAAACATAGGCTATCTCCTTTTAGACTTAATTAAGGCCTTATTTTAAAAGATAATAAAAAAGGATTGAAAAATTTGATCACAAAAAAGGTCTGGGTCTTTTATTATTATTTTAAATATTATAAATTACTGACAAAAATGACCCCAATCTTCCTTGATAATAAATAACAGGAAACTTAGTTAAACATTTGTTATTGTTTACAAATATATTATGACACTTTCCAGTGGGAAGAGGATGTTCTAAACTATTGGGGTACATCCAGGATACACTAACCTTTATTGTGTATTAACCCGTTGTCAAGTTGGTATGGACCCCTTCTCAGAATGTTTTTTATTTTTTATTTCATTAAATATTTTCCAATTTACATGTAACAATATTTTTAAATACATAAAATAAAATCTATAGGATTACAAAGAAAACCAATTATACAGAAATATAGTTATGCTAACTTTTCTGTGTTACTGACTCTTGGCAGCCTGGGGTGCCTGTATATCCTTTCTCAGAATAATGTTTTTTATTTAAAAAATATATATATATGACTTTTCATTTATTTTTTTGAACATTTCCAATTATATGTAATATTAGAATTATGTTTTTAAATGCATAAAGTAAAATACATAGAATTACAAAGGAAACCAATCATTCTGAAAGTTATATTAACCTTTTCTGTGTTATTGACTCCTTTGGCAGCCTGGCAGACCGTTTCTCAGAATAATGTTTTTAATTTTTAAAAATATGTATGATTTTTCATTTACCTCATTGAACATTTCCAGTTCCATATAACATTAGAATAATGTTCTTAAATGTCTAAAATAAAATACATAGGATTACAAAATAAACCAATTATACTGAAAGTTACATTAACCTTTTCTGTATAATTGACCTTTTTGACAGCTTGGGGTAGATTTTGGACCCTTTCTCAGCATAATATTTTAAAAATACATTTCTATTTATTTCATTAAATATCTCCCAATTACATGTAACATTAGAATAATGCTTTTGAAATGAATAAAACACATAGGATTACAAAGGAAACCAATTATGCAGAAAGTTACACTAAGCTTTTCTGTGTAATTGACCCCTTTTGGCAGCTTGTGGTAGCCTATGGTGCTTTTCTCAGAATAATGTTTTATTTATTTATTTTAGAATAATGTTTTTTAAATGCACAAAATAAAATGCCCAAGATTACAAAGGAAACTAATTATACAGAAATACAGTTATAAAGCATTTAAAAAAATACCAAGTTCATAGACCCCGGGTTAAAAGACCTCTTCTAGCTAGACAAGACAGTTTGCTAACCTCCCCTCCCCCACAGGATAAATCCGAACAAAAATACGCCCTTTCTAGGTTACTAACTATTCAGTAGCTGCCAGTAAGCCTACTTCACCACTCCCTCCGCCTCCCTGCCCCCACACTAGAAAAGAAAACAAACAGAAAACCCAAACCCACCCCAAAACAAATCCCAAAAGGAAAAAAAAAAAACTCCTTTGGATCAGTCTTTCTGACGTAGGTTGTGCAAGTTGTATGTGCATGTGTGTGTGTGTGTGTGTGTGGTTGGGGGGGGGTTCTGCCCTTTCTTTTTCCCACTTTAGAGATAGTTAAGTCCTTTAAATGCCATTTTGTGCACACATAACTTAAAAATGGTTCTGGCTCAGGGGAAAGAAATTGGCAAACATATAGTTCACAATCTGTTCCCATAACGTGAAGCCAGATGAAAAAAAAATACACAAAAAACCATTCGTTCCTCTGTGCCAGGTTATGCAACTCCTCCAAAAGGTTTCAGGCTTTGTCTGGGAGCTGGGGGAGGGGAAAGGGGGAAGGATCAGATTCAGGCATTCTAGGGGAGGCTGCCTTATGGGCGTGGGTTTCCTGGGTTTTCGAGTTTTAGCAAATTGTCGTTTTGCACTTTGAGGAGCTTAAAAAAAAGTCACACGTATATTTTAGCTGGCTGGTTTGTGAATTTGCAAACGGGGGGGGGGGGTGGATTTTGTATACGTGTCATAGACGGCAAAGTTTCTTGGGGCTGGGGGGTGGGGTGGGGTGGGGTGATATTGGCTGTCTCCATAAATGAAAGATGAAAGATGGTCTTGATTTGTGGGAGGAGCAGGCTTTGTAAGAGCACTTTAAAAGCCTTGATGCCTGGAGGGGTGTGGAAAGAGAAATCGCATCCCTTCTGCACTCTGGCTGCTATGTAGCTGCGGTTGCACTGTGTTATGACTTTGTGAATGCCAGGGTCAGGCAACTCTGAAAGGAGGACATAGCCGCGGGGATATGGGGGGTGGGGGAGGGGGCAAAGTACAGTCCCTGGCACTCTTAGCGCCAGCAATCCACTCATGTGACAGCTGTATTCCTGGATCTCTTTGATGGAGGACTAGTTTATGCACAAGATAATAATAACCACAGCTCCTCATTATGTAAGCTTACCAAAACGTTTACATGTATTTTCTCACTTACATCGATCCTGTGATTTGTAGGTGCTACCATTGCCCCCATTTTACAGATGACAAAACCAAGAGTTAGGCTGAAAGGACACACGCAACATTCTGTCTCCTGGACAGTTTCTATTAAAACCCATGAAAGGATTTGTCTATGGATACATAAGTGGGCAAGCAGGATTTGAATCCAAGATTTCCAGCGGACTAGTTCAGTCCTCCATCCGCTACCATTTGCCTGCCTAAGCTCAGGGGAGCCAAGAATTGTGAAGGGACCCCAAACTATGACATGAAGAAGGAGGAGGAAACTAAGTTGGGGAAGGAAAGACCTCAGGGAGCTAGGATAGCTGAGATAAGACTTCAGTTAGTCACTTGAGCAGTTAATAAACTCTAAAGGCAAAAACAGTATCTACTTCAAGGAGTTAATATTGAGAAGAGAAAGACATACATAAACGACTGGGTACAGGCATACCTTGCTTGCCCTTCAAAAGATACTGTATTTTTTACAATGGAAAGTTTGTGTCAACCCTATGTTTAACAAGTCTGTGGGCACTAGTTTCCCCACAGCAAGTCCCCCTACCACATTTTGTTAATTCTCACACCATTTCAAGTTTTTTCACTGTTGTTAAAGCTATTATTATAGCTGTTATGGTGATCTGTCATCAGTGATCTTTGATGCTACTCTTGTAATTATTTTGGGGTATCATAGACTGTGCCTGTAAGAACCAACAAAATTAATTGAGAAATATTGTATATGTTCTGACTGCTTCACTGGACCATCAGTTCTCCCATCTCTCTCCCTATCCTCTGGCCTCCTTATTCCCCAACACATAACAATATTGAAATTAAGCCAATTAGTAATTATACAATGGCCTCTAAATGTGCAAGTGAAAGGAAGAGCCAGTTGATTTGGCAAAATTTATTGTTGTTTTGTTTTAAATACGAATAAAAATGAAGCCATACTGGCCTTCAGCAACCAGCACCCCATACTAGCCATCAATGTGGAGGTAAGACCTTCCACCAGCAAGATGAAGACTCTCTAAAGGCTCAGACGATGGTTAGCATTTTTTAAAACAATAAAGTATTTTAAACTAAGAAATGTACATTTTTTGAAATAATATTAATCCACATTTAATAGACCACAGTGTCATATAAATATAAGTTTTATATGCACTGGGAAACCCCAAAATTCATGTGACTCACTTTATTGTGGTGGTCTGGAACCTAACCTACAATATCTCTGAGGTAAGCCTGTAAATATAAGATATATACAGAGTAGATGGAAAATAATAGGGAAAAACACTAGCAGTTTGGTCTCCCTAGCCTTCTGTAGAAGAAGGGGATTTGAGCTCAATCTTAAAAGTATGGAAACCTTGAGGAGGCAGAGGATACCAAGCATGGCAGATAACCAGTTCAAAGACATGGAAAAGAGATGGAATTTACTATGCAAAAAAACTCAAACAAAACAAAACACCAGCAAATGAATCAATGTAGCTGAATCATAAGCAAGTGACAGGGAATAAAGTATTAAGAGTAATGGAGAGGTTGGAAGGAACCAGGCTATAAGGAGCTTTATATAATAAGAGAATTTTATATTTTCTTTTCAAAATAATAGGAACTCAATTGAATAAAACAGATTTCCAAGCATTTCTGAAGAAGAGCCCAGACTTAAAGAGAAAATTTGATGCCCAAATACAAAATTCAAGAGAAGTATAGAAAGGTAAACAAGAAAGAGAAAAAAATGTAAGGGCTTCAATTAAAGTCAAATGGTTTTTATTTCTATATGGAAAGACAATATCTGTAACTGTTAAAAATTGTTTTCAGTATCATAGTAATTAGAAGAAGTATACATAGAGGGGATGGTAGTAAGCAGTTTAGGATGATATATCAAAAAAATACTAAAATTGGGGTGAAAAGAGGGTAATATTAAGAGAAATGGGAAAAGAAGTAAAATGGGGTAAATTATATCACATAAAGAAATAATAGTGTTTATTGAGTAGAGTAGTGACCTAGGCAGATCTGTGCTTTAGGAGAATCATTTTTGGTTGCTGAGTGGACTAGAGTGGGAAGAATTCCAGGCAGGTAGACCATTTAGAAGACTTTGGGCAGTCATCTGGGTAAGAGGTGATGAGGGTCTGAGTAGGGTGGGTTTGGCTTGTGTAGAGGAAGGCATATGGGACACATATTACAAAGGTAGGAAGGACATGATTTGGCAACTGGTTTTATATATAGGTTGTAGATTTTGCAATGAAGAGATTGTTAGTAACTTTGGAGAGTGAAGTTTCAGTTGAATAATGATGGTGGAAACTGGATTGTGGAGGGTTTAGGATAGAGAGGAGATGACTTTCCCAAGGAGTTTAACTGAGGAGATAGAGATATAAGGGGGTAAATTAGCAAGGATGTGTAGGATCAAGTAAGTTTTTTGGGGGGTGTGTGTGTGTTTTAAGGATGGGAGGTTTGTAGGCAGTAGGGAGGAGTGGGTAAATAGGAAGAGACAAGATTAGAGTGTGGGAGCAATGGGGGGACAATCTGCAAGAGAAAGTGGGAGAGCATGGGATCAAGGGCACATTTAGAAGGGTTAACTTTGGCAAGTAAAGGGACCTCTTCCCTAGAGATATCAGTGAAGGAAAAGGTAGTGTGGAATTACAGAATTTACAAAAGTCAATATGTTTTGAATATAAGAAAAAAATTCCTAGCAATCAGAGCTATCCAAAAGTATACTTCATCTGTAAAAAGGAGATAATGGTATTTATATCTCTCCTGTTTGCTGTGAAGGAAGCATTTTGTAAATTGTAAAGTGCTTTATAAAAGTGAGTTATTGTTATTATTAATAACAATGGATGATCTTGAAAGGTAGTAATTTCTCCATTGCTGGAGATCTTTAAGAATAACAGCAACAACTGGCATTCATATAGTGCTTTAAGACGTGTAAAGTTCTTTATATATGTAATGGTCAATGGAAGTTCAATCCTGATAAACTTTGCAGCATATTCTGTCTGATAAATCCCTTCATTCCCAACCCCTGACATGGACTTAGGAGCATGTGAAGGTATTCTGTGACTTCTCTATCTGTTTTCTGTGTAGAAAAGAGGGGCCTTTTGATTGATGGATGAGCTGAAACTGGGTGTATACTATATGAATATCATTATTTTCTTTTTATAGATGAAGTAAATTTTGGGATAGTTCTGATTACTAGAGCTGTGGGGAGATGGGAACATGGCCCATGAACAGATAAATAAAGATAAAGGATATGCAGAGTAATACCAGTTTCAAGAAGGAAAGGATTTTAGCAAGGAGAATGGAGAGAGAATTAAGAAAGGCCCAGTGTATTATCCTAAAGAAAATGAATTTAAGAGAAGAAGGTGAGGAAGAAGTACATTTTGAATATGTGGGGCTTCACATGTCTAAACATACAAGGAGTTGGGAGATCAATTGTTGTGTTCTCAGAATAAACAGCAGGTCAGTTTGATTAAAATAGAGAGTACATGATGGAGAGTAAACTGTGGTTAGTCTGGAAAGGAGGTTGGTAGCCAGGTCGTGGAAGGCCTTCAGTGCCAGACTAAAGATTTTGCATTTTACTCAAGAGGCAGTAAGGAGCCTTTGAATATTTAAAAAAAAAATCACTCCTTAACTTCTGTCTTAGAATCAATAGGGTGTATTGGCTCCAAAGGCTTAAGAGTGCTAGGGGGTAGACAATGGGGGCTAAGTGATTTGCCCAGGGCCTGAGTGTCTGAGGCCAGTTTTGAATCCTGGATCCCTCATTCTCCAGGCCTGACTCTCAAACCACTGAGCCACTTGCTGTCCACCATTGAATTTTTTTTTTTAATCTGAAGCTAGATCTTCTCTATTCCAGACCTAGCTACAGTTTCTCAAGCTGAAGGGGCTAAAATCGAGAGCTAGAAAGTGACCTTGGAGATCAGAGAGGATTAATGCTTTGGTTATCAGTTGGACCAAATGACCCTTCCAGCCATAATACAGTTCTCTGGCTCTTCCTTTCCTTGCTTTGCTAGGGCCTTCTTTTTGTCTACTCACCATCTTCTTGAATGGAAGTAGCTTTCAAGGTTCTGTCCCTGAGCCTTGACTTTTTCTTTTTTACCCTCGCTTCTTCCTTGATCTCATCTACTCTTGTGGTTTTAGTGATTCCTTTCCTGCCTGGTCCTTCCAAATCTCTATCACCAGACCAAATTCTTTAGAACTCTAGTTCCACTTTTCCAACTGTCAGATGAATATCTCCATTTAGATGAAGAGCTGCCATTTCAAATTCAGCTTCTCATTTCCTTCCCCAAATCTCTTCTTCCTCTTAACTTCTCATTTTCTAAAGGCAACACAACCATGCTTCTAGTCCCCGAGGGTGAACATTTTGTAGACATCTGTGGCTTGTATTGCTTGGTCACCTCTTGTAATCGCAAATTCTGCTGATTCTGCAGTATTTCTCGGCTCCCTATCTTTCTTTCTTCTTCTACGTTAGTAGTAGTAGTAGTAGTAGTAGTAGTAGTAGTCTCTCGGTAACCGAGGAAGACTATTGTCTTTGTGTGTTTTTGTGCACAAAGACACTTGTGTGTGAAGGAGATTTAAGTGGAAAAGTCGATGCACAGAGACTCTTGGCGTTGGAAGCTGGGTCCAGTGGCACAAAAAGTCATTACATCTGGAGACTTCCTCAGCTGCATTGGGTGGCCCTGTTGTCTTTTGTGCTCCAATATGCCCTGAGCACTCCACAGTGCCTTGCTGCGTCGCCATCTCAGCCGTTGAACCTTCTTATTGGTTTCTTCTGTCTGTTCAGCCAAAGCAGTCTTCCCATGCTGGGTAAGCAAAGCCCTGGTTCACCAGGGGTCTATGACCTGATGGCTACCCTCACAAGGTTTAGCCAGCCTGTCAAAGCCGTTGCCCGGGGTGTGGCCGCTGCCGCATGCTAGCAGCTACTAGGAGCCACAAGTGAGAGCTGGGTGTCAGGTGAGGGTCAGAGGATGGAGAGCTGACCTAGGAGGGCACAACAAGCCCTCCATACCAAAGATATTACTCCTCCCTGAGCACCCCATACACATTAGATACCTAAGTTCAGGTCCCTGTGACCCCTTGCCTATATTGTTGTTAACAGCCTCCCAAACTGGTTTCCTTCCATCATCTATCTTTCACACTGGACTGGAGCCTATAATTCCTACTCCTGGGGAGTCTTAGGTTGGTAGATTGATTGAGTTTGGGAATTCCAAGTTGAAGTTGTGCTAAAGCTGGTCAGGTGTCCACAGTAAGACTGACAAAATGTGATGGTGATAGAACCCTTGAGGTGGGGGTGGAGAGACCACTTTTGAAGAACAGAGCAAGTAAAAAAGCTTATCTGAGTAGCCCCTGTACCTCATCATGGTCCTGATAAGGGGATGTAGTCTCAAAAGAAACTAATAACAAAAACTAAAATCAATCTATCCATCAAAATGCTGCTCTATTTAATCAGTCAATAATGAGCAGCAAGCATTTATTAAATGCATACTCTATATCAGACAATGTACTAAAACATATAAAAAGTCCCTGACTTCAGGAATTTACATTCTGTTAGGTAAAAAAAAACCCTCCAATATTATTTATTTATCACTTAAAAGCTGTATGTGAGCTATCAAGGGGGCATAAACCTCCTCATAATGTGATGTTGTGAACTTTGGACTTTACTCAGGGGTTTTAAGGTTCTGCTTTAAGTAGGTTTTCCCTAAAACAAGGTGACTGACTGCAGGCTGAGACTCTGGTGTAGCTTCAGTTTAAATGAGTTTTTCTTATTATTGCCATTTCAATGCAGTGATTTTTGGTTCAGGGAAGTTGATGTTCCCTGTATGATATGAAATACACAAAACTAGAATTGGAAATTAAGTCTTCAACTATCTTGGCAGCCTCAGTGGAAACATAACAGATTGTATAAGCCCCCCTGATGCAATTAGCTTGACATCCTTAGAAGTGAATCTTTTAGAATAGCCTGTAAGAAAGCAGGTTACTAGGGCTAGCCCTAGGCAAAATGGTGAAATAGGTAAAATTTGTTTTTCCTGCTTCCCCCTCCCCCCAATTTGAGAAAATTCCTTTCTCCAGTACTGGTTATATAATCATCTTGGTTTCTTTCTATTTCTCTATACCAACCTAGTTCTCTAGGGAAATTCACTTATAATAAAGTGCTTTGGAGAATGATGCTACTGATAGTTATGGAAAACTAGCTTGGAAGACAATATGAAGCTCACATACACAAAATATATTAGTCTCTGTTCCAAAACCATTACTTCTTTAATCTCCTAAACAGCAAGATAAAAATGGCTCCCTTCTACTCTTCCTTAGGGCTGCATATACTTTCATTTATTCATGCATCCATGTATTTAATCATTTAACTTACCTTTAAAAAACATCTACTCTGTACCCATCTGTGCATAGCGGGATGGATATATGTGTAGTAATAAGAATGCACACAGATATAATATAAAAACTGCATGAGAAATATTTAATTTTATTTACTTTAAAAATTCTCATCTTCCATCTTAGAGCTGATACCAAGTATTAGAATTGATACCAAGTATCAGTTCCAAGATCAGAGAGTGATAAGGGCTAGGCATTTGGGGTTAAATGACTTGCCCAAGGTTTCACGGGTATCTGAGGCCAGGACCTCCCATCTCCAGGCCTGACTTTCTAGCTATTGAGCCACCTAGTTGTCCCTGCAAAGTATTTTAAAAGGAAGGGGTTTATTCCTGCTGGAGAGTTCAAAGAAAGATTCATAAAGGAAGTGACATTTGAGCCTGATATTAAAGGATAGGAAGATGTCAACAGCAAATCATGGAGAGGAGAAAGCATAACTTGTGTTCATGATATAGTGAGCAATCTAGTTTGGTAAGGTGTGAAATAAGTCCAAAGAAGTAGTTTAGAAATCTATTATGAGGCATCTGAATCTTATTTGGTAGGCTGTATGAAGCCATTTAAATTTTTTGAGGAACAGAAAGACAGGATCACACACCTGTGGTTTAGAAGGATGAATCTGATGATTTGGAGGAGAAAGCAACTGGAGAGGAAAACCAGCTGGGAGGCTTTTGAAGTGGTCTAAGAAAGAGGTAACAAGGGTAACTAGTACAGTAAGAGTGGGAATGGTATAAGGGGAGCAGATCTGGAGGACATTACAGAGATAAATTTGGCAAAATATAGTGAGTGATTGAATGTGTGGGTCAAAGAAGGAGCCAGGGATCGTGCCATTCATAAAGAAGAGAAATATGTTTAGGGAGAAAAAATAGTTTATGTTTTAGATATGTTGAACTTGAAGTGCTAATGGGATGCTCAGACATTACAAGCATTTTAGTAATGCTACTTTATGGTAGCAGTGTTTACATAAAATGAAAGAGAGGTCAGGGTTAGAAAAAGTGCACAAGGTATCCCAAAAGTCTTAATGCAATCACAAGGTGTTATACTGTAAGTCTTCTGCATTGAGATGATAGTTTTAATGGGGTGTGTGTGTAGTTAAGTGTGTGTTCAGTCATATCTGACTCTTCATGAAAGTCCATTTGTGTTTTCTAGGTAGAGAGACTAGAGTGGTTGCCATTTCCTTCTCCAGCTCATTTATAAATGAGAAAACTGAAGTAAATAGGGTTAAGTGACTTGCCCAGAGTCACATAACTAGTATAAGTGTCCAAGGCTAAATTTGACCTCAGGAAGATAGTCTTTCTAATTCTCAGTCTAGTGATCTCTCCACTTTGCCTAGTTGCTCAGTTGAAATGGCATGGTGAGTGTATTAAAAAAGACAAAAGAGGGAAGTTTTGTGCCCGGAGGGAAGCTTGGACTTTCAGTATGGAGAGGGGGAAAGAGAAGAGAACCCCCTTCTCAAAGCGGGGTTTAGGGGAGACAGCAGATGTAACGGATTGGCTCAGAGAGAGGAGAGAGGGTTCTGAAGATTTTCCCCCTTCTGCCTTCCCTCCTTAGCTAAAGCTCCCAGATTTGCTCTTGTCCCTCTTGTCCCCCCTCCACTACTCAAGACCAAAGGATCTCCCCTTGATCTATTTACTCACACTCAGCTTGGGGAACAGATAACTTTTAATGTCAGCTCAATCAGGTAATACAAAAGGAAATAATGGACAGGGAAGAATGGGAAAAGGAAAGTGGGAAAAGGGGATCCCTGTCTCTATTTAAACCCTTTCCCCTCCCTCCTTGAATTTGGGGGGAACTCAGGCCTTGGCAGCCTGAGCCCCCTGAGAGAAAGTCAGGTTGACTCACCCCTGGGCAACAGGAGCTGAGGTAAAGTCTGCTCAGGTTTCTCTTCAGAAGTTCCTTCAATTGGGAAGTGTTGGGGAGAAAGATTTCCAGTCACCAGCAGGAAAAATGGGTAACCCTCAGGAGAAAGTCTTTTCTCCACCTTCTCTCTTCAGCTTCTCAAGACTGAGAGCCCCTCACTGTTCTCCAAGCCAGAGTCTCCTCCTCTTTCACATTCCACTCCTGGGGCCCCTCCCCTGTCGAGGTGATCAATTTCATATACTCTTCAGTCTGGCACTTTTTCTCTAGTGCCAGCCTCTGTCACATGAATAAATCACTAGACTTGGGGTTAAGAAGAGCTGAATTTGAATCTCATCTCAAAAACTTATTAGCTAGATAAACCTCTACCTCTCTTGGTTTCTACTCCTCTGTAAAATGAGTAGGACTAACTGGCTTCTAAGGTCTCTTCTAGGTCTAAGTCTTTCAACTGAAATTTTGGGAGTAGATGAGCTTACTGAAGGGGAAGGTCAAGAAAACATGTATGTGATGATCTACAAAGGATACAAATAGAAGCGTTAGCCTTGGTTAGAAGACCAGCCACCAAATAAAGGAGGGAAGGATTAGAGGATGTTTTAGGGGAGACATTTCTAAATTGGTACTGTCAACATGGAAATCTAGAAGTCCCCAGTTTATTTAATTTGAGGGTAGAAACCCCAGGTTTTGACCTTGTCACAGGAGAGTTTTCCCCCTAAGGGAAGGTCCCACTTCACCAGACAATAGACATCCACTTCAGGTGGGAGGTAGACTCCATCTGAAGGAGACATCTTTTGTCTCCAGAAGCCTTTCCCAGTATATCACACCCCCCTTTTGAGGATCAAACTCAGGACCTTCGGCTTGTGAGACTGATGCATTACTTACTGCGCCAAAGCTGAAGTGGATGTCTATTGTCTGGTGAAGTGGGACCCTCCCTCAGGGGGAAAACTCTCCTGTGACAAGGTCAAAACCTGGGGTTTCTACCCTTAAACTAAATAAATTGGGGGTCTCTAGATTTCCATGATGACAGTACTATAGAAAGGTGATAGGGTGTCTGTGTGATGTATAAAGGATTGCTGAACAATATGAAGAGCTCTATTGAATTTATATAGCACAAAATTATAACCAGAGAATCAGTGTTCCATAAGAATATAAAATGTGAGGTCAGATTATTAGAAGGGTTTTCAATATAGATATTACAATTGCCAAGAACATAGCCAGGAGATAGGATGGGAAGGAAGCCTATGACCAGGTACTAAAATCACTGAGGAAGAAAAGTATTCTAGAGATTGGTAGGTGACTACAGTAAGGCTGGAGGGAAGGCAATGAGGTGTGATAATATGTGCCCTCATGTGACTTCTTTTCAAGACTGCCATTGATATTCCTTTGATTGTATTTCAACAAAAGGATGTTGGGAGTGGGAGTATTAGTATGTACCTTTTTAGGGATGACTATGTGTTCAAGTAACAACTAAAATGTTACCACTTTTAGGAGTGTTTATATATTTAGTAGGAATCAAAGCTTTAAGTTAAGTAAATAAGTCCTAATGTTGGCATTTGAACATAAATATAAAGTAGGTGGGGATGAATTTTTTGTGGAGAGGCAACAGACCTTCTAAGACCTCATTAATTCATAACATTTAGGGATTTCTTTTTCAGTATAGAAAATTTGTACAATCACTGTTCACACGGCCCATTTCCTAAAAATATCACTCAAGGACCAGAAGTGTAGGTCATACTGCATTATAATGAACTGTCTTAGTTATAAAATTCTTGATAGTGATTGCATTGTCAGCCCTCAGGAGTTAGAAATGAAATGATTGACGCTTAGGCTTTCAGTAAGTAATTAGCACCCAGAAAGAAAAGCTTTGAATAGATTAGATTAAAATGGAGGGTGATTATTTATGTTTATACACATTCTATATGTGTGTATGTATGCATACACATGTATATAGATACATATATTCATACCTATACACATATGTACGTATGTGTAGGTATATACCCCTCTCCTCTCCCCTTCAGCTTGACACCTGATTGTTTTCCTCTTCCAATTTTCTGATCCTTTTAATGTATATTTGTTTTGGTAGGTTTTCGTTTGGACTAGAGAAGAGCATAGCAGGCTTAACTGTCAGAACTGGGGTTAAAGCATCATTACTGTTTTTATGCCAAAAGAGCTGGGGTAAAAAAAGGGGGGGGGCTCTCTCAGTTTAGTGCAAATTCAGAGTGACTATTAACTAAATAGGAGTCAGAAGTCATTTTGGGAAGTACTGATGATTCATTATGGAAAATTTATGAAATCTATTCAAGGATGGAAACACATTGGAATTTTGTGACTTATCCCATGATTAAGGGAAACACTATGGTAGAGGAGAGAGACCCTTGGCCCTGGTGTTAGAAGTTCAAATCACAACCTGTGTGATCTTGGCCAAGTGTCTGAATTTCCCTGGTCCTCAGTTTCCTTTTCTGTAAAGTCAGAGGTTTGGACTAGATGGTCTCTAAAGACCCTTTCAATTCTAGATTTGTGAGTTTATGACCTAGGTTCAAATTCTTCCTGTATATTGTGAAGTTGGGCAAATGTATTAAAGTTCCCTAAACTAAAATGAAGGAGTGGATTTAGGATGTTCTAATGTCCCCTCCAGCTCTAGAGCTTTGCACCTATGAATTGGGTTCAAATCCTACCTGTGTGACCCATCTAAGTGCACATCATTTAATGTCTTTGGGCCTCTGTTTTCTCATCAGCAAAATGGAGGGAGATTTTTAAAGTCCTTTCCAACTCCAGGTCTATGATTCAAGGAATCAAGAACATTTCACTGGCATGTTATCTTGAAGGATTTAACATTCCCATTAAACATCCCTTGCCCTTCACAGTTAATTTTCTAGTCTGATCTTATCTAAGGCATATTTTCAAAACTTAAATTATATTTTAAAAATTAAGTAATTTATTTTCTCTATCCCCTTTCCACAAATAAAACCAAACCTTTGTAACGAATACACAGTTAACCAAAAAAATTCCTATTTTGACCATGTCCAAAAATTTGTGTCTCATTCTGCTTTTTAATATGTCACCCTCTTTCAGGAAGTAGGTAGCATTGTTTATCACTGGTCCTCTGGAATCATGATTTATCATTTTGCTGAGAAGAGTTCCTAAGTGTTTCAAGATTCTTTTCTGTATTTATGTTATAATATAAATTAGTCTCCTGATTCTGCTTACTTCATCCTGTATCAGTTCATATAAGGTTTCCTAGGTTTCTCTGGAACTGCATATATTGCCTTTTGTTTATCCTTTACCTAACTGAAAGACACTCATTTCATTTCAGTTCTTTGCCACCACAGTGAAAGAGTCTTTTGAACCTAAAGTAACTTCTTTTTCCTTTGATCTCCTTAGGGATAGGTTTATTAGTGGTATTGCTGGGTCAAAGGGTATGCACAATTTATAATTTTGGGGGGCAGGGTCCAAATTGCTTTTCCAAATGGTTATACCAAGTCACAGTTGCAATAACAGTGCATCAATGTAACTATTTCCCTGCAGCTCCTCCAACATTTGTCATTTTCCTTTTGGTCAACTTTGATAATTGGATGGAAAGGACAGTCAAAATAAAGCATTAAAAAAGTTCTCAGTAGTTGCATCATCAACAATACACTTTACAAAAAACGCCTAATTTATAAAAAAAATCAAGAACAAAACAAAACAAAACCTACTCCAGTGGAAAAAAGTATTAGTATCATATAAGAAGTACTTTTTTTGGAGAACATGCCACATTGTTAAGAATGTTCAACATTGTAAAAACATTCAAATTGGTAACATTTTGTCTTATAAAAAGATAACACCTTTATTAAGTAACAAATAAATTGACTGTCAATCATGACAGTAGGGGATTTCTTGTTGAGGGTAATTGTTATATACATATCAACAAAGAGTTGTTAGTATGGGCTGTTGGCTATCATATGGAAATATATTTTATATTTCTTTAAGTGATTGTCCAATTGTATTTATTTGAATTGTGTCAGAAATATATTTTATAGTATTTTTAAAGCAATTGTCCATTTGTATCTATTTGAATTATTTGTGCCAGATATAACTGAACAATGATATGAATGGGCTGACTATTTCTGCCACTTTACAGTTACAATCAGCATGATTTTTACTTTTAGAGGTATCTTAAAAAAAGGTTAATTCAGGAGCCTCAGAGAAATATAATGTCAATTTCTTGATTTTTAGACCATAGAAAGAAAAATGTGACTTTGGTATCTGACCCATCCATATGAGTAGAGTTGTTATTAGAGTTTGTGAATGACTGATTTTTCCTTGGCTATTTTTTTTGTATTAAATATTTGTTGGAATGTGAATGAATGTAGAAATAGTCTAAATAAGCACAGAAAACTAAACTGCATAAAGCCAGTAGATTTCTTTTTAAAAATTGCTAATCTTTGCATTACCTTTAAGATAAAAGACTCTCAATACCAATACAAAATTTAAAACTTGATGGACTGTTCTTTTAATTCCTCTCCTATGGGGGAAAATGATCCATAACCCTATCTCATTGTGCATTTTACGTCCTATATTTTGGAAGCAGCTTTCTGGTTTCTAGTATGAAAGAAACTCAAGATAAAGTGGGCAAGCTGTCAGGAAAATAAGTCTTAATGATGGAGCAGATCCAAATGGAAAGCCTGCAGCAGCTTGATGAGCATCCACCAGAAACCCTGGATACTTTACAAACACCACTAATTCTCTCATTTGTAACTGAGGCTATAAACTAAAATAATAATAATAAAAAAAGCCATTCAAAATTCGTAGTGTATCCAGATGGGGTGTAATTATTTCATCCCTCATTACTGGATTTTAATATTCAGTTGACCTCATTGATGTGCATGCAGTTTTGTGTATCTCAGCTAAACTGGAACACTCTAATTTTTTCCCCTTGCCCAGAATCATCTTTAAGCAATCATTGAATGCTGCAGTGATGTTGGGTTACCTCAAAGGCTGAGAACCAGGAGTGAATTAACTTGAAAGACTGCAAAATAAAAGGTTCACTTTCCCTTTTAGTGACAGAAAGTTTCTTTCAAATGATTTTCAGGGAAGGGTAAAAAGAAAAGTGCATAATTGTAGCTGTCACTAAATAGATCACATTCTCCTGGCTTTTTTGGTCTATTCTTATTCGTTCAAATTGTGTAGACAACTTTGATGACACTACAATTGACAAGTGATTCACTTAACTGCCAAAAAATCCCCGGACTGCAAAACTGAACCTTTCACCTGATGATACTTCAGGCTGCACAATCCAATCTTCATTATATTTTGAGCTGTATTTAGAAGGCCTTAAAAATTTTGGAAAAGCCCTATGTTGAAGGAATAATCTAATATACTCTCTGACTTTAGAACATAGGCATTAGAACTCACACAAGACTCAATTCTTACAGCTTAGATTTCTTTGTGGAAGCCCAGTCAACTTTAATGGTCTAAAATTAAATTTGGTTCATTCTCCCTGTGCATTCGCCAGCTCTTCATTTCAAAGCACAGAGAATTGTTGACCTACTTTTCAGGTAGAAAAAGAAAGAAAGAAAGAAAGAAAGAAATGAAAAAGAGAGAGAGAGAGGTAGCAAGCAGTTTTCGAACATGTTTCTATGCAATTATTATTTTTTCCTTTAAGTATTTGAAAAGTTATTTGTATCCAACTGTTTGGGGGATTTTTCTATCTTGAATTTCTCATTTGATTTCTAACACTTTCATTGGGCCTCAGGTGGGGAAAATTTTTAGCATAACCTACTCAATAGCAAGCTTAAGGTGTGTTTCAACTTGTTTCTAGGCTCATTTGCTGAGGATGTTATTGCAGAGTCTTTCTTAGAGGGGCTCAGACCAGAGCTTCATTAGATGATCCTGCAGCCCTTGGGCTTAGGTGAATTTAACACTAATTGATTTATGAGACCAGAGGGTGTGCTCACACCAGCAAGTTTTCACAATCAATTAAATGATGACTTGATGCACACAAGGCAGGGATGCAGGATTTCAGCTGAGTCTTTGTATAGAGGTAACGGATGGGAGGGGTCTCTGGAATACTTTGCAATCCCTTCATTTGCTGTCTTCCACTTGAGTTTTTTTCCTGATCAGCAGTAAAACTCTGGGGATGAAGTAGAAAGCCTATTATCTCAAATTTCCCTCTGTGTAATTGAACACCAGAGCTTCTGTGTCTCAACTGAAAATTTCATAGCCTTTTCTCGTTTTTCTCATCTCACTTATTTTCATTCATTTTCACTCTTAGCATAGGTACTTTATTTAGAAATATAATTTTAAAAAGAGGATGACCCCCTCCTCTACTGTTTAGGACAGAGTGATGAGATGAGATATAGATGAAGGACAATCTCCTCTTGCCAGATTATAGAACTGTCCAGTAGGAAGGATTTAGCAGGTTCTCTTGAGAATAACATTAGCTTAAAAAAATTTTTTTTAAACATAAGGAGTAAAAATCCTTCAATAGGGTAACCAGCTGTTTGGACTAATCAACCTAGTCCTTATTCACATCAAAGCATCCTGAGTGAAACAACAGGGAAGTGGACAGGGTTATTGTAATCCATTATACAGGAGCACAGAGAATCCAAGGCACATATCTTTCTAGTCAGTCCTATAGAAATGTAAGGAGGTGCTTTAAAAACACTATCCATTTAAACATAACCCTGTACCAATGTCATCTAACAGATGTCAAAGGAAATGAAGCAAAAATAACAGGGACTTGATGGCTGGTAAAGCCAAAGGGATTTTTACAATGGGCTGTTTTAATGGTAAGTCTTGATTCTCCTAAGTTAAAATGTTATCAATATTTGGCATGCAGCACAAGATAATTTAGAAAAAGAATCAATTTCTAGTTGAGTGGAAAAGCCTCTAAACTGGAAAACTTGGGGAATCTCTTTTCTTTCTTCCACTTTAGTTGCTGATGATCAAGTATAGAAGCTTATTGCAAAATTTGTATGTAAATATCAAATAGCAAAGCTTAATAATTTTATATAAATGATACATTTTCCCTGATTTTGCTAATGAAAAATAGTTAGAAATACTCTTAGATGAAAATGATCATAAATGAGCATCATGATTACAGGAAATCTCTAAATTAAGAGTTGATTTATTATTTATTTTATGCTTTCTTTCCCAGACTTGTGTGTGAAACTGGAAACAATTTGTTTCAGTTCAGTTTTGCAGCCTTCAAATTAAGTCAATATCAGTATTTAAGCTCAATTACAATTTTCATTGTTATTTTTCCTTTTCAATGTTGGAATATAAACATAATTTTACTTCAAGTGATGTAATTACTTGAATGCTGTGAATTCTTTACAAGGATATCATGATTTATCATGGAAACAAATAAAATTTAGTTGCCCTCGGGATTTTCAAAGAGTAGCTTGTTCACCTAAGTATAGAAACTCATACATTATTAGATCAGTGGATCTGTGATCTTGTCAATGGGATACCCCACCCAAAAGGGTATATTATATCCCTACCCTCTCTTTTGTGAGACTCTTGTCCTTGAACTCCTATGAATCCTCTGCTTCTATCTGACATGCTAGAGTCCCTCTGCAGAATCTCTTGATGCCATTTGGTTGCAAAAGCACAAAATGGACTATGCTACTTTCCCTTTTCTGTTTGTGCCTCTCTTTAATTATATCATTGAGGGGGGGCATGTGATTCTTTTTTGGTGATAGTTATAGCCTATTCATGCACTCCTCGATTTGAAGCTACATAGCATAACAAGGAAAGCACTGATCATGAAAATTGATATATCAAGTAGCATCTTAGGCTCATTCCAAGTGCTGTACAATTTATTAAGTGTTATTTAAAGCTCCATTTTCTTCCTCTTTAATTCTGGGATGAGCTCACTGGCCATGTATGGTTCTTTCCTCAATGTATATGTACTCTCAATATATATATATGTACTGATAAACCAGCTCTTTGAGCTCTCGGTCAGATACATAATAGATCTTAGACAATAGGTATTTTTCATCTACTTTGCTTTTACAAATGTGGGTAGTTGAACTTAACTTTTTGTGTGTAATTATGTATCTCATTTAAAAGGAGGTCTTTCAGTAGGGGTTCTTTTCTTTTTTTTTCAAACCCTTAACTTCTGTCACAGAATCAATAGTGGTTCCAAGACAGAAGAGTATTAAGAACTAGGCAGCTGGGGCCAAGTGACTTGCCTAGGATCCCACTGCTAGGAAGTGTCTGAAGCCAGATTTCAACCCAGGAGCTCTAGGTCTGCTTCTAAATCCAACGAGCCACCTATCCATTGTACAATTAAAAAAATTTTTAATAACGACATTTCAATATAACTGGTTTCCTTTGTAATTCTCTGAATTCCATTTTATGCAATTGAAAACATTCTGAGACAGAGTCCATACACCCCCCCCCCCCAAACATAAAAGGTTAGAAATTCCTGCTTTTACAGTGTTACAGGATTGATACAAAAAACACAAAGTCAACTAAAAAAAGAACATCTGGAGAATCTCACCAACTTCCATTTGGACTTGGTGCTTATATTCTCCATGACCAGAGCTGTAACTAGTAGTTTGAATATCTGGGGCAAGCAGCAAGAAGTGAGCTTTCAAATCTGTTTTGCAATTCATGGTGTGAAAAGAGTATAAGAAGTAATTAACACAAATACACAGATGGATGTTATTAACAGCATACCATCTGGTAGCTTCCTATTTTAACTAATTATTCTCGCTAACTAGGTGCTAAGCTCATTTGTTTCTATGCTGATGAAGGAGTGCATGTCTTGTCAACATATAAGTCTAACAATTCAAAAATTGACCCAATTTTAAAAATAATTAAAAAAGATTTTCAGCCTGGAAATTTTTGCCCTTCATACTACTTCAGACCTTGCCCAAGTTATGGCTCTAAGACAGTGGCAAATACTTTGTCAAACATCCTTTTCCCTGTCCTATGCCTCTCTTGAGATGAATAATTAGAGGATTGTCAAAGTTATCACTTATTTCATATATCAAGGATCTTGTATTACCTCATAGAAAATCAAGATAGGGTGAGGTAAAGAGGAATTATAAAGAGATCCAATTTAGCTAGATCAACTCAAGAGCATTTAAGGATGAAACTGGAAACATCATAACAGACAATTGAAATATAGAAATGATTTAAATATTTTAACAAGCTTTTTTTCATTAATCAATCAACCAATAAACATTTAGTAAATATTGTGTGCCAGATACTAGTGATACAAAGAAAGGCAAAAGACAGTCTCTGTCCTCAAAGAGCTCCCAGTCTAATGGAGAAGACAACAAGTAAACAAATATGTACAAATAAGCTATGTACAGGATAAGTAGGAAATAATGGTAATAGAATTAAAAAGGGATTGGAAAAGGTGTGTGTATGAGAGAGAGAAAGAAAGAAACAAAGAAAGAAAAAGAAAGAATGAGTTAGATTTTTATGTTAGGAAAATCATCATTTTGGTAGCTTAAGAGAGGATGGATTGAAGTGGTGAGAGAGAGACCTGAGGCAGGCATATACACCAACAAGTATTGCAATAGACCTTAGATGATGAGGGCTGCATAAGGGTGGTGGCAATATCGGAGGAGAGAAGGGGGCAAATTGGATAAATGCTGCAAAAATGAAATTGACAGGCCTTTGGCAACAGATTGGACATGGGAGGTGAGAGACAGTGAGAGGTTGAGGGTGACTCCTAGGCTGTAAAGTCTAGGTGACTGGGAGGATGACGGTGCCCTCTACAGTAATAGGGGAAGTTTGGTGGTGTGGAGGGTTTAGAGAGAAAAATAATGAGTTCAGTTTTGGACATGTTTAAGATATCTGCTGGATACACAATTTGAGATGTCTGAAAGGCAATTGGAGCTATGAGACTAGAGGTCAGCAGAGAGGTTATAAAGCTGGATAGGTAGGTTTGAGAATCAGCATAGAGATGATAGTGTAAATTTTTGGAGCCCATGAGATCACCAAATGAATCCTGAATGAGGATTATTTCATCCTTGAATCCAAAACTGGCTTTGCTCTCTGCTGCCACAAGTGAAATTTTTTAGAGCCACCTCTGCTGACTCTCATTTTTGGGTGGGGTATTTCCTGCTTGGCAAGCAGCTCTAGTGCAAACAAAGCAAATGTCTGATGGTGAAGGAGAAGAGAGAAATCTCTTCCTTTGCTTTTCCCAACCCAAGTTTTCCTCTCATAGAGACACAAAGGGAAAGAGAAAAAATAATTCTTTCTCGTTAGTTACATTTTTTTCTTCTTCCATAGCTGGCTTTCCCCCTATAGATCTTTTGAGGTCAGCCTCCAAAAAACTCTCTTGCTTCATCCATGCTAAGAGCTAGGAAGGTAGCTTTTTAAAGGCCACTTGAGGATATGGCCAATTTTTGATAGCCAGTGGCATTTTGCCCTCCAATTCCATTAGGGAAAACTTCACACTTCATAAAGGTGGAACAGGATGTAGACACATTTTGGCATTTTATTTAACTTCTGTTAACACTTTATTATCTCTGTTACCTGTTCTGGTCTTCCCTACAATTATATTAACCAGACTTGGGGAAATCAATTGATCTAGGGTCTCTTGATCTACTCCTCCTCTGTCCTTTATATATTTTCTATGTACTTAACTATCATCAACAAACATTCATTTCAATATAAAAAGAAAGAGGATTGAATGTGAAAATGTAAAGTTGTTAGGTACAGTTTGTTTTTTAAGGTATCTATTAAATTTAATAAGGCAGTAACAAATAACCAATGTATCCCATGCTGAACATTTTTTTTTGTATTCTATGTATATTTAATTTTTGAGGCTTTGTTTTTTTCCTTTTTTTTCTGTTACTTCCTACTAATTCCTTCCTCCTTCTACCCTACCCCTTATTAGAAGCCTTGCCTTGTAAAAAAATAAAGGTAGTCAAGGAAAAGAAGTCTGCACATTTGTTTCATCTGAAAATTTGTATCAGATCCTATACCTCTAGGCCATTACTTTTTTTTTCAAGAAGTGGGAAACCCATTTATTCCTTTTCCTTACAGTTGCCAAAGGGATTTTCCTAAAAACATAGATCTGATCATGCCTCTATTTTATTCAATAATTTCTAGTGGCTCCCTTTTACTTTCAGAATCAAATATAAAGTCCTTTGTTTAGCCTTTAAAACTCTTTTACAAGTTCTGTCCTACCAGGCCAGTCTTAAATTTGCTTCAACTCATGCACTCTTTAATTCTGCTATACCAGCTTTGTTCCTTGCAAAAGATATCCCATATTCCATTTTGATGACTTTTTATTGGCTGTTTTCCATGGCTGGAATTCTTTTTTCTACTCATCTTTGCCTTCTATAAAGCGTGGCTTCCTTTAAATATCAGCTTAAACACCACCATCTATAGGAGACCTTTCTGGATTTTCCCAATGACCCTAGCCTTCCTCTCTATGATTACTTTTCATCTATTATGTACATATTATCTATGCATCCAATTATATATGTATTGCCTTCTCCATTAAAATATGAGTTACTCGAGGACAAGGACTGTTTTTTTGCCCTTTTTTTTGTGTTTTCAGTATTTTGCTGGCACATAATAATAAGCATTTAATAAATACCTGTTGGTTGATTGATTGAAATTATTACTGGTTACAGCATTAACCAGGGTTTTAAAATCTTTCATTGTTGTTTTACTTTTTATTATTGTAATTGTTATATATGTATATATATATATATATACATATATATATATTTCTGGTTTTCCTTATTTCTGTCTGTATCATTTTATACATGTCTTTCCAAGTTTCTCTTATTTTTTCATACTCACCATTTCTTACTATATAACATTATTCCATTATGTTAATATGCCATAATTTAAACCATTTCCAGTTGATAGGTATCTACTTTATTTCATTTCTTTGCTATCTGAAAAAATACTGCCATAAGCATATTTGTACATTTGGATTCTTTTGGTATTTATGATTAATAGCCAACATTGGGTCAAAGTATATGTACAGTTTAGGAAATTTTGGGGGGTAAAGTTATAAATTGCTTCTTAGAATGGTTGGATCAGTTAGCAGCTCTAGCAATAATATATTAGTCTTCCAAGAATCCTTTGAACAATATTCATCTTTTGTCATCTTTACCATTCTATTGGACGGGAGATAAAACTTGAAAATAGTTTTAGTTGGCATTTCTTTTTTTATTTTATTAGTGATTTGGAGTTTTCTTTCTTATGGTTGTTTATAGCTTGTACTTTTTAACTGTCTCTGTTTATTTATTGGGAATTCTATATTTGTATTAATGCCCTATATATCTTTAATATCAGACTTTAATCAGTGAAATTTTCTATGATTTTCCCGTTGTTAAATGCTTATTTTCTAATTCTAGTGGATTTTATTCTTATAGCTTTTTCATTTTATATAATCAAAATTATCATTTTATCTTTTCTGATCACCTCTATACCTTTTTTTATTTTAGAATTCTTCAATTAGTTCAGCCTGTGAAAAGAAACTTTTCCCCTTCCTTCTAACTTATTTATTTTTAAAAGAAATAACCTTTTATATTTAGGTCATTTGTTCAGTTGGAGCTGATTGTCCCATATGATGAAAGATGTTGGTCTAGATCTAATTTTTGCCAGATTGTTTTTAATTTTCCTAGCAGTTTTTGTTGACTGGAGATTCCTGAAACCAGTAGTTAGTATCCTTATCTTTATCAAACACTGTTACAATGAGAGTGCTACTGGGTCTTATTTATTTAGTCTGTTCCATTGATCAGTTCTTCCATTTTTAACTAATACTAGTGTCAATGATTAGTAATTCAGAGTGTAGTTTGAGATTGGCAATGGAAAACTGCAACTTCAGTTTTTCAGAGACTTGTATTTCATTACCTATAACAATTCAGTATCATCAAGAGAAAATTGTTGATAAAAATCTGAGGCTTTAAAATTCTTTAATCATTAGAGGCCACTGCTGGCTATGATTCTTTTAAAAAGTAAGGGCCAGCCACTGCCAATCCAGTATATACCCTGGCAATTATGTGTTCCATTCAGTACCAGAGAGCCCTTAAGGGAAATGCCAAGCTCTCTGGTTCTCAGAAATCTGACTAGCTCAGAACTAGAGTGTTGTTCCTTTTGTGGGTAGTACATTAGTTTAGTGTTGTGTTTTGTGTAAATTTACCCACTTAGTCTTTTGACTTGTCTCTTACCTGGAGGGAAAACTGAAAAAATTAGTCACATAAGTATGGTTTAACTGTAGGCAGTGCTTTACTCCTACCAAAGAAGCATAAGGAATAAAATACAGTAAAATAACTACCACATAGGTTATTCCCCCAGAGCATAAATTATTTTCATAGTAGTAATTTTGCAAATATTTATAATGAAGAACAATGCGATATGAGATGGTCAAAAGTTTGATATTCCATGTAGGACAAAAACTACTTTGCTAATGTATCTATTTGTTACTTTAAGAAGAACTTTTCAATTTAGTTTTAGTTTTTTTCTTTTTGTTTTTCTTTACAGTAAGATTGTCAAGACTTATCAGTCTTGATTCACTTCTTTCAGTAGTGTTTATATTTGTTGGTCCTTGGATAGGGTTATTGCTTTTGGAATACCAAAGGCTGTTACTGATTATAGATGGTTTTAAAACTGTAAGTCTTGGCACCTTCTGCCCTACTTTTTATTACTCCACCACTATCAATGAAGAAGAAAAGGCCTTCAAAGAATGGAGGGCCATTTTGTACTTTTTTTTTTCCTACCAAATTCTAATCCAAAGTCCTCCTGGTATTGGTTCTATACTTTGGCTTTTCAGGGTTTCTTCACAGCATCTAGCCTGGGATTCTGGTTTTAAGGTCACTGTCTCTTGAAGTCCCAGGGACTAAGATCTCCATGTTTTGTACTGAAAGCCAAAAAGTACATGAAACTGATCCAAACCCCCAGACTGATTCTTGGGGATGTAGGGACATTAAGCCCTCTTTTTAGAACTTGTCTTTATATGCTGATTTGCTACTAGAAGGGTGACATTGGGCAAAGTAACTTTTCTTCAAGTTTCCTTTATCAGCAAAATTTGATCAAATGAGCATCTTAAAATGTAGCACCCCGGGGGCAGCTGGGTGGCTCAGTGGATTGAGAGTCAGGCCTAGAGAGGGGAGGTCCTAGGTTCAAATCTGGCCTCAGACACTTCCCAGCTGTGTGACCCTGGGCAAGTCACTTAACCCCCATTGCCTAGCCCTTACCACTCTTCTTCCTTGGAGCCAATACCTAGTATTGACTCCAAGACAGAAGGTGAGGGTTTAAAAAAAATGTAGCACCCATTTGATTTTAATCAAAATAATTAGATCTTTAGCTATGTCTCTGTTAATTAGATGAGTGCTGTATAAGTAACTGCCAGCCTCTATGATAGGGAAATGTTTTCCAAAATTCTAAAAGCCAATAAGTTAACAATTGCTGTATTGATTTGGATGATATTGATACTGTTTGGGCTCCATCCCCACTCTAGGTTTAGTCATGATTATACTACTTGATTTGTCAGACATTGAAATGTCAGATATTGCTACACAATGATGCTGTTGCTGTTGATAATAATAGATCACATTTCAATAAATTTTTTGAAAGAATTAACCACACCATTAGTCTTTTCAGCTTAAAACATGGTATTAATATTCAAAAAATGTTAACATTAGAAGGGAAATATTGAAACAAAGGAAAAATGTTCCAGCAACAAAACTTTATGGGTCTGCTTAATTGTACTATAGTTCCAGGTAATGGTGATTTCATTACAAAAAAAAAAGAGAATTATTCTCCAACTGTGATTTTTAATGGATTAAAAAAATTTTGATTTTAGAATAATGTAATTTTTAATTTATTGATACTTTTTTAATAGAACAAATATACCTCAACAAATATTGAAACAAACCCCTTATTAGTATACTTCCTGAAAAAAGTTAGATCATCGGTTGTTAGCAAAAAGGAAAGATGTATTTTTTAACTTTGAAAGAATGCTACTAACATTAGCCATTATATCTGACTAATCTTTTTTTCCTCTCTGTTAAATTTATGTTTGTAGTCATTGTGTATGCTATTCTTTTGACTCTTCATTACTTCATATGTCTTCCTACAGTTCTCTGAATTTTTCATATTTGTAATTTCTTGTGACAGTAATATTCCATAACATTACTATATTTTGTTTAAAATATAACTTTTGTTATTTTTGAATACTACAATTTGTTTAAACATTCTCCAATTTTTGGGCACATATTTTATTTCCAGTTTTTTTGTTTCCACAAATAATGGTGCTATAAACATTTTTGTACACATGAGCCCTTTCCTTTTTTTAGTTATATCCTTGGGGTATAAACCCATTAGGGAATCTCTGGGTCAAAGGGTATGAACAATTAGTAACTTCTCTTGTATAATTCCATGTTATTTTACAGAATAGTTTTTATTACTTCATATATCTTCATCAGTAATGAACTGGCATTCTTATATTCCCTCAGCTACTCCAGTAAAGAGATTTTTCTTTTTCTCTCTAGCTTTGCTTTGCTAGCTTTGCTAGCTTAATATTATAATAAGGAGGGTTGTAAGGAAGGTTAAACAGAAGGGATCACTAACAAATTATATATAAAAACAGATTTATTAGCTAAAGGGACAAGGGATTTGGAAGGGGAATCAGGGAGTGACTTATTTCTAACTCACCCAGATATTAAAATCTTAGCCTTTCTAAATAACCTTAACCTAACTAAATTAAAGGGGGTAATAAAAGATAAAGGGGTTAATAAAGTCCACAGGGTCCAGATTCCCACAACTCCAGAATCCTTGGTTGGGTCAAACTCCAGTATCAAGATGAATAGTCCTCACAAGGTTCAGGGAGGGAGGAGGTTCACATCCACTCACACTGTCCACCAGTGTGAAAGGGAACACTCATTCAATCTCTCCTTAAAGATGATCCAAGTCTCTGGCAGCTCCAAAGTTGGTTTCCTTCATGGAGACACTTCCACATAGCCTCTCTGTCTGCATCCCAGATTGAGAGAGCCAGGTGCCAGTTTCCCAACTGCCTTAGAATGCTGACCCAGTCAGCTCTGTGGAATCTTGTTTGAAGGCTGTCAGTCAGCCTTACACAATTCCCTTGCTACAATATAGATGTGAAAACTGAGAGTTTTAATTTAGATTTCTGTAATTAATAGGATCTCTGAGCATCATGATTCCTAATATTATACTTATTTTTCAGGTTTATACTTATTTAAAAAACATTTCTTTTGGATCTTTTTGCTGTCTTTTGACTACTTCTCTATTGAAAAGTGGCTCTTAAATGTATTATATTAATGTTGTTTTCGTATAAATTTTGGCTGACAGAATTACCAGATGTATTTAATGAAAATATATTTCCTACTCTGGATATTTTATTTTCATTCTAGCTGCATTGATTTTGTATATCCAAAAGCTTTGCATTTTTATATAGCTCAGAGTATCTACTTTGCATTTTATGGTTTATTCTACCTCTTGTCTATTTCCAATTTTCCCTCTCCACCATAACTGTGGAAGATATAATCTCCTTTAATTTTTGGTAGTATGACTTTTTATATTAGATCATTTACTTATTCAAAATTTATAGTAGTGTCATGTAGAAGATATATATTTCAATCTATTTCTGCCAAACTTCCTTCAAGTATTTCCTATATTTTATGTTCTCATGTTGTTAAGTGATAGATTGCTGTACACATTTGTTTTTACATATAGCTTATCTAGTACATTTTCTGATCTACTTATCATTTGTAAAATATCATATAGATATGATAATTACTGGTTTATAATATAGTTCCAGATGTGGTAGCACTAATCCCCTCTTTCTACTCCCCCTCTCATTAAGACTTTTGAAATGATGGTTCTTTGATTTCTCTAAAATTCATAAACATATATTCCTGTTTTTCCATCTAAATAAAAAAATTTATTGGAAAAAACAATGTATGCATTAATCAATCAATCAATCAATCAATCAATCAAAAAGCATTTACTAAGCAAGGCAGTGGGCTGGGACTAGAGATACAACTACAAAATTGAATCTTGATGCAGGAATTAGAAGAGGAAAAATCAGACTTTAACTAGTAGAATTTAGAAGAGATTTTTACCATCACAAAATTGAATGAAAAATTGAAAGAACACAAGGTTCTACTGTACTTATCATTTGTTGTTTATAAGAAGATATTTGTTTTGGTGGTGTGAAATGGTTCCTTAAAGGTATCTCATAGATGTCTCTGAATTATATGAGTCCTTGAAAGATATAGCAATAGAGACAGCTTTGTTCATCTACCCTCTGAGCATTACTCTCAAGTGAGGTTTAAACAGAGAGATTAACAGGAATTATGAAAGAGTAAAGGATGCCATTGAGGAAATATATAATCAGAAAGCAAGATGGTCTCACATTTGGTGATAATGTCAGAGAAGCAATAAATTAACCATAGCCCATATACTCTACTGGAATACTTATAATAGTAGGAGAACTCGATGAAGGCCCCTAAAATACTGTATATACACTCTTCTCTCTGCCCAAATTGGTGAATTTATGACAAGTAATAGATAAGAATCAAAGAGGATGGGCAAGCAAGGATGGGTTGCAATGTACATCAATGGAGGCAGTACTCATACATCAAAGTTCCATTGTCATACTGTCTAATAATGATTATGAAATATCTTTCCTTTTATTTCTGTAAAACTATTTTGTAATTATATTTATATAAGGTTTCATATCTTTCTTATTTAGGTAATTTTCAGATATTTAATGCATTTCACTATTATTTTAAATGGAATTCATCTTCCTTTCTGGGTAGAGACTGTTAGTGTTCTTTCAGTCAAATTTGGGGGATGATAATAAAATCTGAGGTTTTTGGCATTTATTTGGTTTCTTTTATCAGATAACTTAAGAATCAATCCTTCAACATCCTCATAATAATAATTTATAGGAAGGCTACTGTTTGCTGTGAATTTATTTTAGACTCTGCTACTTTATTAACACTATTAATAACTTTGATTAATATTATTGCTTCTTTCCTATGGTTCTCTAAGTAAAAGATCATATTCTCTTCATAGAAGAACAATTTTGCATCTTTTACATACATATATATATCCTCTTAATTTCCTTTTTCTTGTTTTGTTTTTAGAACTAGAATTTTTGCTAAATAATTATAGATACATTATCCTTGACATTGATCTTTTTGAGAAAACTTATATTTAGTATTTCTCTATTAATAATAAATAATAGTAAAATACTTTCTCTTATTTTAAAAGAGATACTTAATCATATTCAGGAAAGTCCCAATACTTTTCAGTTATTTAAAAAAATGAATGCTTTATTTTGTTGATGATGTGTTCTTTATCAACATAATGTGATTTTTATTATATTTTATAAATATAATCTATTACAATTTAGTTTTTCTACTATTAAGTCATCCTAGCATGCTTAGTATAACTTAAATCTAGTTAGAGGTGAATTATTTTTGGATATGTTTGGATATCATTTTTATTAATATTTCATATAATATTTTTAGAACAATATTGCCTAGTCTTATTAGCCTGTAGTTTTTAAATTTGGCTTTTTTAATTGCTAGTTGCAGAAGCAGAACCATATCTGTCTCATTGAAGGAGTCTGAAAAGCTACCTTCTTTACCTCTTTTGGTGAAAAATCATACATTGCATAATATTTACTTGTTCTTTGATTATTTGATACAATTTACTTGACATTTTATTTGCAAGAGTAGTTATATTTTTTGTTAGTTCACTTATGACTTGTTACTTTTCTTCTTTTGATGCCGAACTATTTAGATTCTTTATTTTCTGTTTTACTAATCTGAGTATTTTATATTTTTCATATTCATCTGTGTCATTTTATTTTAATTTTTGAGTTAAATAATTATGCTTCTGACAAATCTCTAAATTTATTCTCCATTTCAGAAGCTTTATTTTTATTTGTTTTGGGATTATTCATGTTTTATTTTCTAGATTTTTTTAGTTGAATGGAAACTTCATGGTCTTCTCTTGTATTTTGTTAATATAAATTTTCAGAGACAAATTTTCCTCCAAAGATTCCTTTCTTCAAACATATTATAGTGGATGGAGCAATGGGCTTGGAGTTAGGAAGGACTGCAATTCAAATTCTATCTCTATATGTACAATTGTATAGGTCATCTACTTTCCCCCAGAATCTATTTCATCATATGTAAAATCAAAATAATAATACATATAATCCTTACTTGACAAAGCTGTTGTGAGAATCAAATAACATGTGAAACACTTTCCACATTTTTGTAATATTATTCAAATGACATCCATTATCATCCTACAAATTTTGGGGTATTGTCTTATCTCTTATCTTATTGTTGTTATTTTTTATGAACATTTTATTTAATTAGTCAATTTAGAACATTTTTCCTTGGTTACAAGAATCATATTCTTTCCTTCCCCTCCCCTACCCCTTCCCATAGCCGATGCACAATTCCACTGGGTTTTACATGTGTCCTTGATCAAAACCTATTTCCATGTTGTTGATGTTTGCACTAGTATGATCATTTAGAGTCTACATCCCCAATCTTATCCCCTCAACCCATGTAACCAAGCAGTTGTTTTTCTTCTGTTTCTACTCCCACAGTTTTCCCTCTGAATGTGGATAGTGTTCTTTCTCATAGATCCCTCCAAGTTGTTCTGGATCACTGCATTGCCACTAATGGAGAAGTCCATTACATTTGATTGTACCACAGTGTATCAGTCTCTTGTTTTTGCTCCTTTTACTCTGCATCAATTCCTGCAGGTCATTCCAGTTCACATGGAATTCCTCCAGTTTATTATTCCTTTGAGCATAATAGTATTCTATCACCAACAGATACCACAATTTGTTCAGCCATTCCCCAATTGAAGGGCATCTCCTCGTTTTCCAATTTTTTTTGCCACCATAAAGAGCACAGCTATGAATATTCTTGTACAGATCTTTTCCCTTATTATCTCTTTGGGGTATAAACCCAGCAGTGCTATGGCTGGATCAAAGGGCAGACAGTCTTTCAGTCCTTCAGTGTAGATGCAGCCAGATCTTGTGCTATCCTAACTGTAGTTCCATGGTATCTGAAAGACTTCTTCTTAGGAACTTGTAATATTTTTCCTTGGTCTAGTAGTTCTTGAATATTCCTGGGTATTGTCAGTTGGGGATTAAGTATAGGAAGTGATCTGTGGATTCTTTTAATCTCCACATTTCCCTCTTTCACTAGAATGTTGGGGCAGTTTTATTAGATAATTTCCTGTAGAATGATGTCCAGCATTTTTCTTTTGTCATGATCTTCTGGTAGACCAATGATTTTTAAGTTGTCTCTCCTGGATCTATTTTCTAAATCTTCAATTTTGTGGATGAGGTGTTTCATAGTTTCCTCAATTTTTTCATTCTTTTGATTTTGTTTTATAGTTTCCTGCTGCCTTGTGAAGTAATTTGCTTCTGGTTGTATCCTAGTTTTTTTTCTTTTTTTAAAACATTATTTTATTTGGTCGTTTTCATACATTATTCACTGGAAACAAAGATAATATTCTTTTCCTCCCCCCCCCCCCCCTTTCCCTCTCCCATAGCCGACGCATGATTCCACTGGTTATCACATGTGTTCTTGACTCGAACCCATTTCCCTGTTGTTGGAATTTGCATTAGAATGTTCATTTAGAGTCTCTCCTCAGTCTTATCCCCTCCAACCCTGTAGTCAAGCAGTTTCTTTTCATCGGTGTTTTTACTCCCACAGTTTATCCTCTGCTTGTGGGTAGTATTTTTTTTAGACCCCTGCAGATTGTTCAGTGAAATTGCATTGATACTAATGGAGAAGTCCATCACCTTTGATTGTACCACTGTATCCTGGTTTTTAAAGACTGAATTTCATCACTGGATTTTTGATCATCCTTCTTCTGATATTTCATCTCCTTTGCCTCATTTTCAAGCTGATTAATTTTGGCTTTCAAGACACTATTTTCTGTTTTCAGATAACTTATTTTTCTCTTTAAGTTCTTTTCCCAGTTGTCTTCAACCTCTCTTAATTGTTTTTTGAATTGTATTTTGAGTTCTTCCAAAGCCTGTATCCAATTTGCTGGAGTTTCTGTGTTTTTGCTTGGTGTCCCTTGATCTTCCTCTGTTTCATTTGCTCTTTGTTCATTGCCTGGATAGAAGCTGTTGATTATAATTTCTTTTTTCTTTTTCTGTTGGTTACTCATATTTCCCCCTTCTTCTCCCTCCCCCCCACCCCCATAGTTACCTGTAGTCTTTCTCCTCTCATTTTGTGCTAGATCTGTGAGTTTGGGCTATTTTGTCCTGAAGGGGCTTCTCTGTTCTGCTGTTTGATCAGGTAGTCTGATATTCCCCAGCTGACAGCAGAAGCTGAGAAGGAACTGGGCTTCCCACGCTGATGTCAAGGTTGTTGCCTGTAGTTTGTGCAGCTTTTGCCCTTGGAGCTCAGTCAGCGAGGCTCTTGGATCAGTCTGTGGTGGAGGGGTGTTGGAGCTTGAGCTTCCCTGTCCTCTGAAGGCTTCTTATCTGCCCTTATTGATTAGATTGAGCCAGGGAGGAGTTGATCTGCAAATCTGGCTGTTTCCTGAGGCCAAAGCCTCCAGAAAAGTGGGGGCAAGATGGAGTGTTTTGGCTGCCACTGGGCTGCCTGCTTTGCACTTCTCCTTCAGCTGCCTCTATGCCTCCTGTGTTCTAAGTTCTGAGCCTGGCACAGCTTTTCTGGCAAGGTTCTCCCTCTGGAGTAGTGCCCTTGCCCTCCCAGAGATTCCAGCCACCCCTGGAGGTTCAGCACTGCAGGTGGGGGAGAGGTCCTCGGACCTTCTTTCTTCCTTCCCCTTAAACCCACATGATCTAGAGTTCAGGCTGTTTTTGAGATGTACCTTTTAAAATGGGTCCAGGAAGAGGGTTCCCTAGCTCTGTCCTGTTGTTGAGATTTGGTTTTTTAGTCCCCTTGAAGCATTGTGTTTTTTTGATCTGTGAGGAAGGGTTTGTGGAGGTCTGAACTTTTGCTGCCTCTAAGCCACCATCTTGACTCAGCCTTTGTGCCTCCTATTGTTGTTATTTTAACAATATTTTATTGTTATTCCAATAGATAAAGGGAATTTTTTTCACCAAGAATTCTCTACAGCAACTAAATCAGAAATCTGATCCCTTCTGCCTTCACAATGATTGCTTCTATGATTTAAAAAATTTTTTTAAAACTTATTCTTTAGGATAACAATACTTAGTCACCATTTAAGTCCTCATCCCTTTCCTTTATTGAAGATTTCTTCCTATTGATCATAATTTTTATTATTGTTTTTGTAAAACACATCTTTAATATTTTTTGTATTTATTTATGAGTTCTTTATGACAGTAGTTGGCCAGTTTTTATAAAGACGCTATATAGTACTGAAAAATAGGTATATAACTTAACATTTCCATTCAATAATTGCCAAAGATCTATCATATTTAGGTTTTCTAACTTTACATTAAGATTTATATATTATTATTTTTTCTTTCTGTCAGATTTGTTTAGGTCTGGTTTGACTTTCTTTTGGCTTTGTTCTACTAGTTCTTATCAAACACTGAATATTTCAGTTCTCCTTTCTCCATACTTATTTCAGAGATTCCATTGGTTTAAAAATATTTCCATCTAGCTCAGTGGACTGAGAGCCAGCCCTAGAGACGGGAGGTCCTAGGTTCAAATGTGGCCTCAGACACTTCCCAGCTGTGTGACCCTGGGCAAGTCACTTGACCCCCATTGCCTAGCCCTTACCACTCTTCTGCCTTGAAGCCAATACACAGTATTGACTCCAAGATGGAAGGTAAGGGTTTTTATAAAAAAAAATTTCCATCTTTTGATTTAATTCACCAATCCTCCTTAATAAAAACCAATTTTTTTTTCCATTTGAATTAGTTTATTTAGTCAATTTAGAACATTATTCCTTGGTTTCAATAATCACATTGTTTCCCTCCCTCCCCATCACCCACCCTTCCCACAGCCAATGGGCAATTTCATTGGGTATTACTTGTGTCCTTGATCAGAACCTATTTCCATGTTGTTGTTTGCACTAGGATGTTCATTTAGAGTCTACATCCTCACCCACATCCCTTCGACCCATGTATTCAAGCAGTTGTTTTTCTTTGGTGTTTTTACTCACGCAGTGTTTTCTCTGGATGTGGATAGTGGTTTTTCTCATAGATTCCTCCAGGTTGTTCAGGGTCATTGCATTGCTACTAATGGAGAAGTCCATTACATTTGATTGTACCACAGTGTATCAGTCTCTGTGTACAGTGTTTTCCTGGTTCTGCTCCTCTCATTCTGTATCAATTCCTGGAGGTTGTTCCAGTCCCCATGGAATTCCTCCACTTTATTATTCCTTTGAGCGCAATAGTATTCCATCACCAACATATACCACAATTTGTTCAGCCATTTCCCAATTGTAGGGCATCCCCTCATTTTCTATTTTTTTTTTTGCCACCACAAAGAGCGCAGCTATGAATATTCTTGTACATGTCTTTTTCCTTATTATTTCTTTGGGGTACAGACCCAGCAGTGCTATGGCTGGATCAAAGGGAAGACAGTCTTTTATCACCCTTTGGTCATAGTTCCAAATTGCCCTCCAGAATGGTTGGATCAATTCACAACTCCACCAACAATGAATTGATGTCCCGACTTTGCCACATCCCCTCCAGCATTCATTACCTTTGCTGTCATGTTAGCCAATCTGCTAGATGTGAGGTGATACCTCAGACTTGTTTTGATTTGCATTTCTCTGATTATAAGATATTTAGAACACTTTTTCATGTGCTTATTAATAGTTTTTATTTCTTTAACTAAAAATTGTCTATTCATGTCCCTTGCCCATTTATCAATTGGAGAATGACTTGATTTTTTGTACAACCGGTTTAGCTCTTTATAAATTTGAGTAATTAGACCTTTGTCAGAGGTTTTTGTAAAGAAGATTGTTTCCCAATTTGTTGCTTCCCTCCTAATTTTGGATGCATTAGTTTTGTTTGTATAAAAACTTTTTAATTTTATGTAATCAAAATTATTGATTTTATATTTTGTGATTTTTTTCTAGCTCTTGCTTGGTTTTAAAGTCTTTCCTTTCCCAAAGATCTGACAAGTATACTATTCTATATTTGCCTAATTTGCTTATAGTTTCCTTCTTTATATTCAGGTCATTCACCCATTCTGAGTTTATCTTGGTGTAGGGTGTCAGATGCTGATCTAAACCTAATCTCTCCCATACTGTCTTCCAATTTTCCCAGCAGTTTTTATCAAATAGTGAGTTTTGGTTCCAAAAACTGGGAACATTGGGCTTATCATAGACTGTCTTGCTGAGGTCATTTACCCCAAGTCTATTCCACTGATCCTCCTTTCTGTCTCTTAGCCAGTTCCAAATTGTTTTGATAACCACTGCTTTAGAGTATAGTTTGAGATCTGGGACTGCAAGTCCTCCTTCCTTTGCATTTTTTTCCCATGATTTCCCTGGATATCCTTGATCTTTTGTTCTTCCATGTGAACTTTGTTATGTTTTTTTTCTAATTCAGTAAAAAAGTTTTTTGGTAGTGCAATGGGTATGGCACTAAATAAGTAAATTAGTTTGGGTAGGATTGTCATTTTTATTATGTTAGCTCATCCCACCCATGAGCAATCAATGTTTAAAATCATCTTTTTCATCAAGAACCATAATTTTACTCCTTATCTTTCCCTTCATTTATTATTCCTTTCAACCACTCTCATTATCTCGTGCTTGTTTTATTTCTTCTCTGTTGCTAGATGTAGTTATTATACACTTATTTCCTTCTATTGTATTTTGGAGTACCTTTACCTTGGAGTATTTCTTTGTTTTTTTCAGTAGTGCTTTGCTAACTCACTATTCTTCCCCTCCCTTCCTTTCCTTTCTCTTTCTCTGTTTTAGCTGAGGTTTGTGTCTTTATATTTCACTGTATTTGGTGTAATTACAATTGTTATTGTGGATACATTGTTTATACAATTTTACATGGATTTTGCCAACAGAGTGTAAGGTCCTTGAGGTAAGGACTGTTACATTTCTGTCTTTGTATCTCTAGTGCCTCACATAGTATATGATTAACAAATGTTTGTTGATTGGTTTAGAAGTGGCAAAGAAGAACCAGGATTACAATCTTTCATTCAGCGTCCTTGATAGAAACACCTTTCCCACTAGCAGTGGAGATGATGTTGTCTCTGCCTGTCTCATCCAAGAATGCTTACTCTTTCTTGCCGAGGTCACTGAGGCTGAGCCAACATATGAATTTTAGCTGACTGGATGATGATTTTTGGTGCAACTCCATCACACCTACATTGTGACTTTGTCACTGTAGCTGCCACTATCACCATACAGAGCCTGGGGGCATGCCAAGTGCAAAGATGATTAGGTAGCCAAGAGGACAGAGATTATAACCTCCAATCTCTCTCATAGACACATCTTTCCAGAAGTCCTAATGATACGATTCTTTAATGAAAGGAAAAAATAGAAATTTTTGGAAATCACATAATTGTTTTCTAAATTCCACATAATTATATATGTATGTACAAGTATATATATTTTGACTATATATGTTTTGAGGAATCCTATAAATATGTGACAACGACTTTCAATTCAATTCAGTAAACATGATTTCTATCAATCTGATTTTTAAAAAATGGAGCCAATTAGCTTTCTATGATAAGTTTTTCACATATTTGGCCACTAGGTTTTCACTACTTTCAAACTTTCAAACCAAATTGAACAGGTGTCATTTCTTTCAATGTTCATTGAAAAAAATATATGTTTTGATTGCTTTTCTTTTTAGTAGCATAAAACATTTCCCCCTCAGCTGTATGCACTTTATACACTGAACCTGGCTTTAATTAAATGATTTAATTAGCTTTCATGGAAAGATCTTAGGCCTAAAGCAGATTCTTGGAACTAGAATATTCCAGATTTAACTGAAATTTTAAAGGTCTTCTTGTGTGATATGGGGGCAACTAGATGGTGCAGTAGAGAGAATACCAGGCCTGCAGTTAGGAAACCCTGTTCAAATCCAGCCTCAGTTACTAGATGTGTGACCCTGAACAAATCACTTAATCCCATTTACCTCAGTTTCCTCATATAGAAAATGAGCTGGAGAAGAAAATGCTAAACCACTCCAGAGTCTTTGCCACAAAAAAACCCAAGAGTTGGACACAACTGAGATAACTAAACAACAAATGAACTTGTGTGGTAACCATAATGGTTCTCTTCTACATCTAAGACATAAAAAAAGTTGGTTTAGAAAATGTATTACAGAAATATTACCTTGTTTATATTTTATTATGATCATAACTGTAGTTTAATACACAGTAAAAGCTGGTGTTATAAATGTTAAAGCACATGACAGAGTCAAGATGTTGCTCTAGCTTCCCTATTAATAATCCTCGAAACCCTCTGGAACATTTTGCTCAGCTAGTAAAATATCAAGAAGAATAATTATAGTGTATAAAAATAGCAAAAGAATAGTACAGTAGGTCAAACAGTTAAAGTATGTTTTACAATACTTATAATCTTTTCTTTTTCTTCTTAAAATTCCTGATTTTCTGCTGTCAGCACCTGCATTCTTTAAATTAAAATATGATTCCTATGTACCCTACTTAGATGCATAGATGCCCGTAATTACCTGAATATACTTTCATAAATAGATATTAAATTACATTAGTAATAAATTCTTGATAGATGAAGTATGTTGACAAACCAAACCCAGTGTGCCCTGTACCATGGATTCATCTTTGATTATATTCTCTTTTTCCTTCCCTTTATTAAATCTGTCATGAAATCTTGTGCAGTCTTCCTTTGAAATCCACTCTAGTCTAGATCCTTATTACCTCCTACCTGGTTTCCTATAATAGCTCTTTTTGTCTTTACTCTCTCTCTCTCCTTTAATCTCATCTGCACATTATTGACAGATTTATTTTCCCTAAATACTACCATTAAATGTAATTCCCCTGTTACTTATGGTGAGAATACCAAAATCCTCTTGAGCAGGCCTGTTTGTTGATTACAGTTAGTCCTGGGATCATCCCTGTGAATTATCTATCAGGTTTCTTTACTTGTTTCTCCTTCCTTGCCTCTTTTCTCCACCTCAGGTTAGGTTTGGGAGAAACTGGGGAGGAAGGGCCTAAAAATGTGATTAGAGAAACCACGCACATAGAGAAACCATGCTAGCTGTGCTTGGTCTCTGGGAGAAGGAGTGAGAGCAGTCCTGCCTAGAGATAAAATTTCAGTATTTTGACTTGACTTACCCACACCTTTCTGCTTTGTGTTCCTCTCTTATCTACTGTTACTCTTTCTGCCCTGACCCTTAGGAGTCCAGTATTTTTATGTTGCCATTTGGCTGTTCAAAGATATAGACAATGGAATATCTTACCCAGGTTTAATCTTCTCAGAAGAGACTGATGTTCCAAAAATATATCTCTTCTTCCTCTATACACATCAAAATTTATGTCTGAAAGGTGACGAGGCTTACATAGTCTTCCTTGATCTTAGTCCCATCCCTCTGAAACTATTCAAACTTTATATATCTTATTTGTATGTAGTTGTCTGCATGTTGTCTTCTTAAAGTCCTTGAGGGCAGACTGTTTTTGTTTGTTTGCTTTTTGCCTTTTTTTTTTTGGGGGTATCCTTAGCACTTAGGGAATTTAATAAATGTTACTTGATTGACTAGGAATATTTTCTTGTCCAACTAAATCAATCTGTAATTGGAGCATATTCAGATATTAATGGGGAGGGTTATTTAAGCACAAGAGGGGATCCTCTTCTCTAATTAAAACTTGAGTAAACTGTAAACTCCTTGAGGGTGAGAACTGGGTCTTAATTTCATTTTTATATTCTTAGGACCTTGCACCTGCCTTATCCAAAGTAGTCAGCTAATGTTTATTGAGTTGATAACTCACTTCCAAATAGTATTCAAAGGAGTTAGATAAATTTTGCAGTCATTTGAAGAATGCTATATATATGGATTAAAAAAAGTTCAAATTTATTCATTTATCTATCTGCCACTTTAAAATACCAAATCAACTCCCTCCTTTCTTCCCTTCCTCCCACTAGAGAAGGGTACTACTGGATAAAAAGAAACATGTATATACAAAATCATGCCCCACCCACCTCCATTCATCAGTTCCCTCTCTGGAGACAGACAAAAAAAAAAGTCAATCTCTGGCTCCCCAAACAATATCCCAGTCATCATGTACGGTCTTCTCCTGGTACTGCTGGCTCCACTCCACTCCCTACACTCTAGTATAGGTCTCTCCATGCCCTTTCAAAATCAACTTGTCCATCATTTTTCCATGGCAGACCAGCCCTCCATCACAATCATATACCACAACCAGCCTAATCATTCCTCAATTGGTGGGCATTCCCCTCCAACTTCAATTCCTTATAAACACAAAGAAAGCCACCATAAAAATTCCAGAATATAGAGGTTCCTCCCCTCCTCCTTATCACCCCAGGAAACAAACCCAACAGTGGCATTGCTGGGTCAAAAGGCACACAGATTTTTATAACTCTGAGCATAATTTCATATTGCTCTATAAAATGATTGGATCAATTCACAGTTCTACCAACAGTGTATAAGTGACCCCAGTTTTTCACATTGCCTCCAACACTTGCCATTCTGCCCCTCTTGACCTTAGTGAATCTGATGGGTATGAGTTGACCTCCCAGAGATGCCTTGATTTGGGTCATTCCAGTCAATAATGATCTAGAGCATTTCCACATATAGTTATACACAGCTTCAATTTCTTCATCTAAAAACTGTCTTGTCACATCCTTTGACCAGCAGCTGGGGAATGGTTCACACACTCCCACATATTTGACAAAGTTCTCCATATGTTTTAGACATGAGACCTCTGTCTAAGAAGCCAACTATAAAAATTCTTTTCCAACTCTAATGTGGTCACATTAGTTTCATTTACACAAAACCTTTTCAATGCATTCAAAATTATCCATTTCACATCTCACAATGCCTTCCATCTCCTATTCCCTCATAAATTCCTATCCCATTCATAAATATGACAGGTAATTTGTTCCCTCAAAACTATTAACATAATTAATTATATCAATAAAAATGTAACAAAAATCATATGATTATGTCAATATTTGTCTTTCTGTGATTGTCAAGGAAATGTAATCAAGGCTCAAGTTGGAGTTTGGTCTTTTTCCTATCAGAAAAGGTAAAGGTGCTCCTAGAACGTCTACTTTCCATGTTATCAGGGAGAATGAAGTCTTCCTTTAAAAATAATCAAGGGTAACTAGATGACTCAGTAGATTGAGAGCCAGGCCTAGAGATGGGAAATACTGGGTTCAAACCTGGCTTCAGACACTTCCTAGTTATATGACTGATCAAGTGACTAGCCCTTACCACTCTTCTGCCTTAGAATTAATACATAGTACATAATACATAGTATTAATTCTATAACAGAAGGTAAAGGATTAAAAAAATCTAATCACAGATGGTGCTGTGAGGTAAGATTTGGCTGTGAAAGTGGCACAACTCCCACTCATTGGAATTTTGGGAGTTTGCTTCAGTGTGTAGCTACTCTTCCTAGGCAATCCCTTCCTCCTCTCACCCAATTACTCAGGGGATATGACCTTCCTTTTGTTTATACCTATACTTTCCTCTTTCCTCTAGAGCATTGATATTGAACCTTTTACAGATGAAGTGCTGGGCCCTGACCACCCCACCCCTTTACCCCATAAAGAGAACAAATAAAGTGTTCCCATTGGGCTGCTAGGTGGGTGATGGGAAAAAAAATGTCATCAGGTGGTATGGAGAGGGGGAGGGGAGCAGCTCCATCCAAGCCCCTCTGCCTTTCTAGTATTGAACTTGTGGGGGGGGAGACAGAGGAGGAGTGGCCATGTGCCCACAGAGAGTACTCTGCAGTCCCATCTTTGGCACTTGTGCCATAGATTCTCCACTACTGCTCTAGAGGCTGGAGGCTAAACTGAAATGCCCACCCCTCTGATTCACTTGAATCGATTCTATAGCAGTGGTTCTCAACCTTTCTAATGCCGTGACCCTGCAATACAGTTCCTCATGTTGCAGTGACCCCAAACCAAAAAATTATTTTGGTGGCTACTTCAAAACTGTAATTTTGCTACAGTTATGATTCGGAATGTAAATACCCGATATGCATTATTTATTCTCATTGCTACAAATTGAGAGGTTGAGAACCACTGCTCTATAGCATAGGACTGAGTTGCAAGTCTGAGATTAATCGATATCTTCTATTCAAGAATCATTAATTAAGTCAAAACCATAAGCACTGCTTGTGGTTGGATGAAGGATTGGTGAGGGGGAGAGAGAAAAGAATACCTATTGTTTCCTGCTCCCAATCTCTAGACAAAGATTAAACTTCTCTCTTTATTCTCATGCCATTAACAATTTACTTCTCCCTTATAATTCCTCTATATGCAATTAATACACATGAATCATGAAGAAATTATGATTGAGTGAAGCTTATAGGAGACAAAAATCAAGAATTAGAAACAACTTAAAAGAAATAGAGAAAATCTTGTGAAAAGTGTTTACTAGTTTCACATAAAAGAAAAGGATGGGGTGGGAGAGAGATATTGTTAACCTTTCTTTATCCTTTCATTAATCCCCGTGAGTAACAATAGCCCCACAGCATTAATTTCTTCTAGCCACCCCATCCCATTTTCTTAATATGAAGAAGTTGTGGCCATTGAATTCAAGCATGTAATGCTCAGAGCTGTTCTCTGGAGTCATGTTACAAAAAAGCCTGCAGAGGTTTCTCTTCTTTTCCACTTGACTTTCTTCTTTACACATAACTCTCTCTCCTTTCCTTTTCTTCTTTCTTCCCTCTCTCTGTCTCTGTTTCTCTGATTTCCATTATGCCACTGCTACTATACTTGTTCTGCTCCAAACTTAGATCTCATCTGAACTTCTTGCCTCGCTCCTCTGGCATCTCCTTCAACTGACTGCTTCTCCTGTTGTTATAATGCTCAATTAAAAAAAAATACTTAGAATATATTTTGCATGACTTCACTTGTATAATTGATGTCATACCCCTTGCTTTCTCAAAGGATGGAGGAGGGGTAAACAGAAGAGAAAGAATTTGTACCTCAAAATTTTAAAAAATGTTAAAAATTTATTTTTAAAATGTATATATTTATTCAGTCCCTCCTTCCCCTTCTTACACCAAAGAAGGCATCATCTGGCAAAATATATAGATTATGTCTTTTACGTTTCCATTTCTCAGTTCATTCTCTGCAGGTGACCATTCACAAGCTATTCTTTGAACATTAATTCCATAGCTGCATATGTTTTCTTGGATGAAAATTTGAAAAAAGCTAAGAAAATCAAAGAAGAAAGGGGGGAAAAGCCTTTTGTTCTTTGAAACTTTGTTCTACTAATCATGCTCTCATAGTTATGCCAGGCTCACTGCTGTTGGTACTCTCATACCTTCCCAGGACTAGAAGAAACCAGATTCCCAGAAATACATGCTACCAGATCCCAAAGCCTTTTCCTGACTTCACATATAGGTTATCTGGTTATAAATGGAAGAAAGAGGGGTGGCTCAGTGGACAGAGTTCCAGGCCTGGAGTCAGGAGATTCTGGATTCAAATATAATTGGAGACACTTCCTAAATGTGTGACCCTGGGCAATCACTTAACCCCATTTGT
This sequence comes from Monodelphis domestica, assembly GCF_027887165.1. Lineage (NCBI taxonomy): Eukaryota > Metazoa > Chordata > Mammalia > Didelphimorphia > Didelphidae > Monodelphis > Monodelphis domestica. Next base: position 227,458,423 of record NC_077234.1, on the reverse strand, counting down.
CTAGACTCTAGCTCTTACCACTTTTCTGCCTTGCAACTGATACTTAGTATTAGTTCTAAGACAGAAGGTAAGAGTTAAAAAAAAAAGAAATAGAAGAAATAATTAAATAGAAGAAATAATTAAATGAGAACAAAAGAAAAGAATTAGAAGAAGCAAAGAAAAATCTAGATCTATATTTAATGTTAGAGAGTAGAAATTAGTACTGAAGAGAAAGGAAAGATGGATCACTAAGCACTTGGAGCTGTTAAGTCCTGGATATGAATTTATTCTGTAAGAGGAGGGAACTGGACCTTTTGTGCCAGCTATGCCTTCTACTGATGTTACCTGAAAGCACTTGTAAATATTATAAAATCTCGGGCAAGGAACTGAAAACCTTTGTAGGATTTATTAACTTGGGGTCCATGGATCTCCAAGGAGTCTATTGATAGATTTAGGGGGAGAGGGTCAATGAGCAAGGTGAGAAAAATTGTTTTCATTTTCACTAAGCTTTGTAATCTTATGTATTTTATGCATTTAAAAACATTATTCTAAGGAGGTTCATAGGCTTTACTAGACTGCCAAATGTCCATGTCACTAAAAAGGTTACAATCCTTTGTCTTAGGTGAATAAAATATTACCAAATAAATAAATGTAAGAATAGTGTGCAGGTACAGCATGTGTTGGCCATATAGGTTAGGGGTGTTTACATGGTTGTGTCTAGATGTACCTCTTGGGAGGGCAAGAATTGGTATCTCTAGAGTTTCCTTCCCCCACCTTTCTCCAAGAATGACTTGGCTTCCTGTCAAAAAAGAGAGCAGGAGTCTGGGGCCAGAGACGGGCCATTCTGCTCTCCAGTGAATACTGGACAAAAACTGTATTTGTCCCTCTAAATATTTTTAATTTAGGGGAAATAATTTTTAGGTTTAAATTGCCCTCTTAATCCCTTAAGGAGGAAGAAGAGTCTCAAACTTGATCTCTAAGGCTTGAATTCTTTCCTATGAAAGGACAGCTCCACAATGAACATACATAGCTAATGGGAATAAAGACATTTATCCAAGTTTATAATGAAACAAAAATTAGAGAAGATATACATATGGGGCAGCTAGGTGGTATAGTATATAGAGTGCTAGTCCTGGTATTAGGAGGACCTGAGTTCAAATGGAGCCTCAGAAACTATGTGACCATGGGCAGGTAACTTAACCCTCCTTGCCTCGGTTTCCTCATCTATAAAATGAACTGGAGAAGGAAATGACATACCAATCCAGTAGCTTTGTCAAGAAAACTTCAGATAGAGTCAGGTAAGACTAACAGGCAAAACAGCAGTACATATATGAATGAGCACTCCTATTTGGAGAGAGAGAACGCAACTCAGCCAAGAGAATCTCAGATCACCTAATCAATAAGCATTGATTAAGTGTGTGCTATGTACCAAACACTGTTTTAGGTGCGGTGGATACAAATACAATGAATAAAACAATCCTGGTTTTTTATGAGTTTACATTCTATTTAGCAAATGCAAGCTTGGGAAGAACTCCTAAGATTTGAAATTCTGTCTCCTCCCTCCTCAGATGATTGAGTCAGTTTGTACTTAATAGTTCTAGATAATGTTAACATTGAATCTTCCCTTGATCAGGCAAGGCATGTAAAATTCATGGCTCACAATTTCCATTTGTTTGGTGGCCATCAGTTACATAAATTGAATATCCATGGTCTGGATCTCAGCTTTCTCATGGTATAGAATTGGGAGATCCTCTGTGACCTGGAACTCAGAAGGATTAATGTAATTCCTGTTTTGGCTATCTCATTACCGTTAGGAAGCTCTATCATTTCCTGGTCATAGCTTATCCATTAAATAACTGGGTGAGCAGCCCCCCCTCTTGGAATCTTGCCATTGTCATGTGTTACATTCCTTTTATTTTGACCTTTATCACCCCTCTTTCCTGTTGCTGTATTATGGGATTTCCTCTCTCAGTTTCTCAGTCCAAATTATCCACTATTCCTTGATGCAGAGATAAGAGACAATAAAAGACTCAGGGGGAGACTTCATAGTCTGAATAATCTGATGTGGATCCTAGATTTTGGGAAAGCAGATTTCAAAGTATACAGAGAAAGAATAGAAACACACAAAGAGAAATAATTCCAGTGAGAGGGGAAAAAGGGAATTGTGCAATAATACTAGTATGTGCACAGAGAATTCATCAGCTACAGAAGATGAATGTAGGAGGAAGTTAATGGAGGGTGAATATAAGACAGCACAGTCCTGTTACAAAAGAAGTAGGAGTGCTAATACTTAGAATGAACTGTCTGGTAGGAAAGCTAACAGCAGCAAAAACAAGGGTTTTTTAAAAGCAATATTGTAGAAAATAGAATGGACAAAGAGGCTAGAATCATTCCTTGAGGTGGACTGTATAGTAATAACAAATGTCAGAGAAAAAGAAGAACTATTCAACTTTAATTTTATTTCTTTTTTTTTTAAATCTGCCAAGGAAAATGGTCTTTGGAATGGAAAGAACACAATGAAAATGGCTAAGAGAGTTGAAGCCAGAGATAAGTGGGGTGACAGAGAGAATGCCTGGATGACTTCAGATCACTTGGTCCAAATGCAGTGCATCTCAATGCTACTACCTTACTAAAAGAGTTTGGGAATGTTATTGCTTAATCAGTCAATGATCTTGGAAGGCTGTGGAGAATGGAAGAGATGTCTTTAAAAAGGGAAAGGTTCAATCTTGTCCTGATTCATTTATTTATTTTTTAATTTTATAATATTTTATTTGATCACTTCCAAGCATTATTCATTAAAGAAAAAGATCATTTTCTTTTCCTCCCCCCCCCCCCAACCCCCATAGCCGACACGTGATTCCACTGGGTATCACATGTGTTCTTGATTCGAACCCATTGTCATGTTGTTAGTATTTGCATTAGAGTGTTCTTTTAGAGTCTCTCCTCTGTCATGTCCTCTCAACCGCTGTAGTCGGGCAATTGCTTTTCCTCGGTGTTTCTACTCCCACAGTTTGTCCTCTGTTTATGAATAGTGTTTTTTCTCCTAGATCCCTGCAGATTGTTCAGGGACATTACACCGCTACTAATGGAGAAGTCCATTACGTTTGATTATACCACAGTGTATCAGTCTCTGTGTACAATGTTCTCCTGGTTCTGTTCCTCTCGCTCTGCATCACTTCCTGGCGGTTGTTCCAGGCTCCATTGAATTCCTCCATTTTATTATTCATTTTAGCACAATAGTATTCCATCACCAACATATACCACAATGTGTTCAGCCATTCCCCAATTGAAGGGCATCCCTTCATTTTCCAAATTTTGGCCACCACAATGAGCGCAGCTATGAATAGTCTTGTACATGTCTTTTTCTCCATTATCTCTTTGGGGTACAGACCCAGCAGTGCTATGGTTGGATCAAAGGGTAGACATTCTTTTATCGCCCTTTGGGCATAGTTCCAAATTACCCTCCAGAATGGTTGGATCAGTTCACAACTCCACCAGCAATGAATTAATGCCCCGACTTTGCCACATCCCCTCCAGCATTCATTACTTTCCTTTGCTATCATGTTAGCCAATCTGCTAGGTGTGAGGTGATACCTCAGAGTTGTTTTGATTTGCATCTCTCTGATTATAAGAGATTTGGAACACTTTATGTGCTTATTAATAGTTTTGATTTCTTTATCCGAAAACTGCCTATCCATGTCCCTTGCCCATTTTTCAATTGGAGAATGGGTTGGATTTTTGTACAATTGATTTAGCTCTTTATAAATTTGAGTAATTAAACCTTTGTCAGAGGTTTCTATGAAGATTTTTTCCCAATTTGTTGTTTCCTTCTGATTTTAGTTACATTGGTTTTGTTTGTACAAAAGCTTTTTAATTTGATGTAGTCGAAATTATTTATTTTACATTTTGTGACTCTTTCTATGTCTTGCTTGGTTTTAAAGTCTTTCCCCTCCCAAAGGTCTGACATGTATACTATTCTGTATTTACCCAATTTACTTATGGTTTCCTTCTTTATGTTTAAGTCATTCACCCATTTTGAATTTATCTTGGTGTAGGGTGTGAGGTGTTGATCAATTCCTAATCTCTCCCACACTGTCTTCCAATTTTCCCAGCAGTTTTTATCAAATAGTGGATTTTTGACCCAAAAGCTGGGGTCTTTGGGTTTATCGTATACTGTCTTGCTGAGGTCGCTTTCCCCCAGTCTATTCCACCGATCCTCCTTTCTGTCTCTTATCCAGTACCAAATTGTTTTGATGACTGCTGCTTTGTAATATAGTTTAAGGTCTGGGACTGCAAGGCCCCCATCATTTGTGTTTTTTTTTTCATTATTTCCCTGGATATCCTTGATCTTTTGTTATTCCAAATGAACTTTGTTATAGTTTTTTCTAAATCAGTAAAGAAGTTTTTTGGGAGTTCAATGGGTATGGCACTAAATAGATAAATAAGTTTGGGTAGGATGTTCATTTTTATTACATTGGCTCATCCTATCCATGAGCAGTTAATGTTTTTCCAATTGCTCAAGTCTAGTTTTAGTTGTGTGGAGAGTGTTTTGTAGTTGTGTTCATATAGTTCCTGTGTTTGTCTTGGGAGATAGATTCCTAGGTATTTTATTTTGTCTAAGGTGATTTTGAATGGGATTTCTCTTTCTAGTTTTTGCTGCTGAGCTGTGTTGGAGATATATAGAAATGCTGATGACTTATGTGGGTTTATTTTGTATCCTGCAACTTTGCTAAAGTTGTTGGTTATTTCAATTAGCTTTTTGGTTGAATCTCTAGGATTCTTTAAGTAGACCAACATGTCATCTGCAAAGAGTGATAACTTGGTCTCCTCCTTGCCTATTTTGATGCCTTCAATTTCTTTTTCTTCTCTACTTGCTACTGCTAGTGTTTCTAGTACAATGTCAAATAATAGAGGTGATAATGGGCATCCTTGTTTCATTCCAGATCCTATTGGGAATGCATCTAGTTTATCCCCATTGCTGATGATATTAGCTGATGGTTTTAGATATATACTGTTTATTATTTTTAGGAACGACCCTTCTATTCCTATGCTTTCTAGTGTTTTTTAATAGGAATGGGTGTTATATTTTATCAAAGGCTTTTTCTGCGTCTATTGAGATAATCATGTGGTTCTTGTTGGTTTGCTTGTTGATGTGGTCAATTATGTGGATGGTTTTCCCAATATTGAACCAGCCCTGGTATCAATCCTACTTGATCATGGTGGATGACCCTTCTGATCACTTGCTGGAGTCTTTTTGCTAGTATCCTATTAAAATTTTTGCATCTATATTCATTAGGGAGATTGGTCTATAGTTTTCTTTCTCTATTTTTGACCTGCCTGGTTTTGGAATCAGTACCATGTTTGTGTCATAAAAGGAGTTTGGTAGAACTCCCTCTTTGCTTATTATGTCAAATAGTTTGTATAGTATTGGGATTAACTGTTTTCTGAATGTTTGATAGAATTCACTGGTGAATCCATCAGGCCCTGGGGATTTTTTCTTAGGAAATTCTTTGATGGCTTGTTGGATTTCATTTTCTGATATGGGATTATTTAAGAATTCTATTTCTTCTTCTGTTAGTCTAGGCAGTTTGTATTTTTGTATATATTTATCCATATTGCCTAGATTGCTATATTTATTGCCATATAATTTTGCAAAGTAGTTTTTAATGATTGCCTTAATTTCCTCTTCATTGGAGGTGATGTCCCCCTTTTCATCTTTGATGCTGTTAATTTGCTTTTCTTCTTTCCTTTTTTTGATTAGATTGACCAGTACTTTGTCTATTTTGTTTGTTTTTTCAAAGTACCAGCTTCTTGTCTTATTTATTAAATAAATAGTTCTATCACTTTCGATTTTACTAATTTCTCCCTTAATTTTTAGGATTTCTAGTTTGGTTTTCTGCTGGGGGTTTTTAATTTGATGGCTTTCGAGTTTTTTTATTTGCATTTTCAATTGATTGATCTCTGCTCTCCCTAGTTTGTTAATATATGTACTCAGGGATATGAATTTGCCTCTGATTACCACTTTGGCTGCATCCCAAAAGTTTTGAAAGGATGTCTCACCATTGTCATTTTCCTCGGTGAAATTATTGTTTCTATGATTTCTTCTCTAACTAAATGATTTTGGAGTATCATATTGTTTAATTTCCAATTAGTTTTTGATTTGGTTTTCCATGTACCATTACTGATCATTATTTTTATTGCCTTGTGATCTGAAAAGGCTGCATTTATTATTTCTGCTTTTCTGCATTTGTGTGCCATGTTTCTGTGACCTAATGTATGGTCAATCTTTGTGAATGTGCCATGTGGTGCTGAGAAGAAGGTGTATTCCTTTTTATCCCTATTTATTTTTCTCCATATGTCTATTAATTCTAATTTTTCTAAGATTTCATTCACTTCTTTTACCTCTTTCTTATTTATTTTTTGATTTGATTGATCTAAATTTGATAATGGTTGGTTCAAGTCTCCCACTAATATGGTTTTACTGTCTATTTCTTCCTTCAATTCTCCTAGTTTCTCCATCAGAAATTTGGGTGCTCTATTATTTGGTGCATACATGTTGATTAGTGATATTTCCTCATTATCTAAAGTCCCTTTTAACAAAATATAATCAACTTCCCTATCCCTTTTGATCAGGTCTATTTTTGCTTTGGCTTTATCAGATATCATGATTACCACTCCTGCCTTCTTTCTGTCAGTTGAGGCCCAGAAGGTTTTACCCCATCCTTTAATTCTGACCTTGTGGGTGTCTACCCGCCTCATGTGTGTTTCTTGAAGGCAACATATGTAGGGTTTTGGATTCTAATCCATTCTGCTATTCGTCTATGTTTTATGGGTGAGTTCATCCCATTCACGTTCAAAGTTATGACTGTCACTTGTGGACTCCCTGGCATTTTGATATCCTTCCCTAATTCTAACCTTTCTTCTTTAGCTCTACCTTTTAGTCCAGTGATTTACTTTAAATCAGTCCCCCTTGTCCCCTCCCTTGATATGTTTCCCTTTCTAGTCCCTCCCTTTTTGTTTCCTCCCCTCCCCCTCTTCTTCCCTCCCTTTTTTGTGTTGCCTCCCCCCTACTCCCCTTGGTTTTCCCTTCTCCCTTCCCTTGTTGGGTAAGATAGAATTCAAGATCCCAATGGATCTGGATGTTCTTCCCTCTCAGAGTTGATTTCCCTGAGAGTAAAGTTTAAGTAAAAACTCTCTTCCTCTCCTTCTTATAGGAGTTTTCTTTCCCTCCCCTTACCGTGTGAATCTTTGTTTGAGAAAGATTATTCTATTTGGTCTTTCTTTTCCCCCTATTTACACATTACATTTTCCCCACATGTTAGTATACATAGATTGATATAAATGTAGTCCTTATAGAAGAGAGTTTGAGTAAAAGAAAAAGATAACATTTTTCTCCTTTTCCCTTTCCTTCATATTTACCTTTTCAGTTATTCCATGCTCTTTGTTTTTTGATATCGAACTTTCCACAGAGCTCTCGTCTTTTCTTTGCCAAAACTTGGAAATCTTCTATTTTGTTGAATGCCCATACTTTCCCTTGGAAGTATATAGTCAGTTTTGCTGGATAGCTGATTCTTGGTTGAAGACCTAGCTCTCTTGCCTTTCTGAAAATCGTGTTCCATGCCTTACGATCATTCAGAGTGGAACTTGCAAGGTCTTGTGTGACCCTGATTGGCATTCCTTTATATCTAAATTGTCTTTTTCTGGCTTCTTGTAGGATTTTTCTTTTGTTTGAAAGCTTTGGAATTTGGCAATTACATTCCTGGAAGTTGTCTTTTGGGGGTTTAGTGTAGAGGGTGTTCTGTGAGCTCTGTCAGTGGCTGTATTGCCCCCTTGTTCTAGAATCTCTGGGAAATTTTCTTTGATTATATCTTGTATTACGATGTCGAGTTTGCTGTTTATTTCTGGCTTTTCTGGAAGTCCAATTATTCTTAAATTATCTCTTCTTCCTCTATTTTCCAAGTCTGTCACCTTGTCAGTGAAATATTTTATGTTCCCTTCTAATTTCTTGGTCTTTTGGGTTTGCTTTATTAATTCTTGCTCATTGTCTTTGAGTTGCCTGATTCTGACTTTTAAAGCCTGGTTTTTCTTTTCACTTTGGTCAAACTGGTTTTGTAGATGCGTGAATTTCATTTGCATTATTTCCCACTTTTCCTCCCAGAGGGCTTCCATCTTTTTGGTCATTTCTGATTCAAATTCTTCATGGGTTTGTGGAGAGTTTCCATTTCCTTTGGAAGGTTTCGGATCATTTGCTTGTGTTTCCTCTTCTATCTCCTCTGTATTTTGTATTTTTGCTCCATAAAACGTGTCCAAAGTTGCCCCCTTCTTGTTGTTTTTCTTGGAATTTTGGGGCTTTTGTGCTTCTGTGTAGTTTGCCATCTCTATCTGAGTGGGGAGAACTAGCTTTTCTTATCTCTGTCTGGTGTTCAGAAGTTTTAGCCCTAGGCAGATTGTCTGTTCTATGCAGTTGTTGTTCTGTCTTCCCGGGGAAGCCAGGAATTTCTGGTGTTTCCGTGTTACTGCCCTCCTCAGTTCCCTCCCGATGCTTCTTTGTTGCCTTACTTCCATGCTCTGAGCCTGGCTTGGCCCTTTCTGTGGGGTGTTTGTTTCTGTGCCTTAGCCGGCCAGGAGAGCCAGCACTTTGAGTGGGGAGGGGTTGCGGATTCCTGGAGCTTTGAGGGCTCCTGATAAGATTAACTTTCTCTGGGTTGAACTGAGTATGCTTTGAAGCAGGGACCTTCCATGAGACTTGGATGGAAGGATCCAGCCAGGGGGCTACAGGCTCCTCCCGTCTCTCTCTGTTTCCCTGCTGTCTGGATGCCCCCTCGACTGCGTCAGGTTGTTTTCAGGAAGCGGCCTTCAGGATAGCAGGCCCTGAAGCTCTGAGGTTCCCTCTGCTGCCTCGGAATCAGTGCTCTGGGTTGGGGGAATGGGTCCTGGGACCTTCCTTCTGCCTACCCCTTGGATCCGAGTGATCTCGGGTTCTGGCTTTTGGGGGGGCCTTACCTTTTGATCCAGGTCCAGGTCCAGGAGGAGGATTCCCGGGGTCTATGCTGTTGTTCGTTTTGAATTTCGGTGCCTTAGGAGCATATAGTTTGAGTTCCATAGGGAAGGGATCTGAACTTTAGCTTTCTTTAAGCCGCCATCTTGACTGGAAGTCCCTATTTATTTTTTTAAAGAAGTGAATGGAAGGGAAGAGATAATAAGTGAACGAGCTTAGCTTTGATTCCTGGCAAAATTTTACAATGTATTGTTAAGGGCATGGCCAATAAATATCTAGGTAAGGACTTATTGATCCCCCAAAGTCTGTATAATTTCATGAAGAATAATTATGTCAGATTTGACCTCATTTCCTTTTTGACAGGATTTCTAGATTGGTAGGCCAGAGGTACGGAGGAAATCAGAGGATAGAAAGCTAGATCTGTAGTTAAGAGTTCAAATTCAGCTACAGACATTTAATAGCTGTGAGACCCTAGCAACTCACTACATCTATCTGAGGAAACCACAGTGCTTGCACATAGCAGGAGCTTCATAAATGTCTGCAAAGTGCTTTGCAAATATGAACTCATTTGAATTTCCTAATAACCCTTAGAAGTAGGGTTATCATACCCATTTTACATTTGGGAAAATTGAAGCAGGTAGAGGTCAAATAATTACTTGAGATCAGATAGCTAAATAGACTTTTTCTTTAGTGCCAGCCTCTGTTACAACCTGCTTCAATTTTCCCATATTTGAACTTGAGTCTTCCTGTTCCTGGACTGGTACTCTACCCAATATGCCACTAAGCTATAGTTATGGTTTACTGATATTTTAGTAGAACATTTGACATTATCTTGTGCTTTTCTTGTAATCTAGATGGAAAGATGTGATTCTGGATTTTAGTTTGTTGGATTGAGAGAGCTGGTTGACTACCAAAGGGGTCTCATATCACTAAAAAGGTTATAATCCTTTGTCTTAGGTGCACAAAATATTATCAAATAAATAAATAAGAATAGTGTGCAGGTACAACATGTGTTGGCCATGAAGGTTAGGGGTCATTAATAGTTAGATCGCAATTTAGAAGGTAATGTCTGGTGGATAGCTCCAGGGATGCATGGTTAACCCTGTGTTTTTGAAAACATTTTTCTGATAATTGAATAAAGGGATAGATTGCTAACTGGTAAAACTTGCTGGTGGTAAGGCTAGGAGGGGTAGTTAGCATCTTGAAAAACAGAGTAGGGATCCAAATAGGATGAGACTGAATGCTTGGCTGAATCTGATAAGATGAAAAAAGATAACTTCGGAAAGTCTTACACAGGTTCAAGCAAAGGCTTGTTAACTCTCTGTTGGGTATTTAATTTAATTTAATTTTATTTTTTCTAGTTGGTTCATTTCATTTTTTTAAACATTATTTTATTTGGTCATTTTCATACATTATTCATTGGAAACAGATCATTTTCTTTCTCCCCCCTCACCCCCCTTTCCCCTAGCCGACATGCGATTCATCTGGGTATCACATGTGTCCTTGCTCTGAACCCATTTCCTTGTTGTTGGTATTTGCATTAGGGCGCTCATTTAGCATCTCTCCTCCATCATGTCCCCTCAACCTCTGTAGTCAAGCACTTGCTCTTCCTCGGTGTTTTTACTCCCTCAGTTTGTGATTGCTGCAGGTTGTTCAGGGACATTGTAAAGCCATTACTGGAGAAGTCCATTACGTTCTCTTGTACCACAGTGTATCAGTCTCTGTGTACAAGGTTTTCCTGGTTCTGCTCCTCTCACTCTGCATCACTTACTGGAGGTTGTTCCAGTCTCCATGGAATTCCTCCACTTTATTATTCCTTTTAGCACAATAGTATTCCATCACTGACATATACCATAATTTGTTCAGCCATTCTCCAATTGATGGGCATCCCCTCATTTTCCAATTTTTTGCTACCACAAAGAGCACAGCTATGACTATTCTTGTACAGGTCTTTTCCCTCATTATCTCATTGGGGTACAAACACAGCAGTGCTATGACTGGATCAAAGGGCAGATAGTCTTCTACCACCCTTTGGGCATAGTTCTAAATTGCCCTCCAGAATGGTTGAATCAATTCACAACTCCACCAGCAGTGATTTAATGTCCCTACTTTGCCACATCCCCTCCAGCATTCATTATTTTCCTTTGCTGTCATGTTGACCAATCTGCTAGGTGTGAGGTGATACCTCAGAGTTGTTTTGATTTGCATCTCTCTGATTATAAGAGATTTAGAACACTTTTTCATGTGTTTATTGATAGTTTTTATTTCTTTAACTGAAAATTGCCTATTCATGTCCCTTGCCCATTTTTCAATTGGAGAATGGCTTGATTTTTTGTACAACTGGTTTAGCTCTTTATAAATTTGAATAATTAGACCTTTGTCAGAGGTTGTTGTAGAGAAGATTGTTTCCCAATTTGTTGCTTTCCTTCTAATTTTAGTTACATAGGTTTTGTTTGTACAAAACCTTTTTAATTTGATGTAGTCAAAATTATTTATTTTGCATTTTGTTTGTTGGGTATTTTATAGAGGGGCCTAGATATCCTTGGAGATCCCTTCCAATTCTGAAATTTTGTCATTTTGAATTCAGTCAGCTCCACATAAAAATAATTCGGGGAGTAGGAAGAAAAAGGATTTGTGGTTCTCATCTTCTTCCTTCTAGTCTGGGTGGCCTTTGATACTCTTTTTTAGTACTTTGCCTAGGGTATCCCAACCTTATCCAATAGATGGGAAGAACAGGCCATTTTTTCCACTTCCTCTGTCCCTATTAGCCTCTTATTTTCCCAAGAGGTCCTTTGGGATCTTTTGCTTCTTAGTGTAGGCAGAAAACTCATTCTACTCTTTAGCACAGAGCCTGGCACAGAGTAGGTGCTTAAATAAATGCATATTGACTTGACACCAGAGACAATAGCATCTTGCCTTAAGGCAAGCCTGGACATGGGATTCCAGCACCTACAATGTTTGAGGTTCCAAATCCTAGGTCATGTAACCTCAATAGTTGGGGTATGACACTTGGGTCATGGATTCCCTTTAACTGAAAGATATAGCTTTGGCCATCTGGGTCCTATTGTGTTAGAAAGCTAGAGAGCCACAGAGAGATAATATGTAAAGTTCTTTGCAAGCTTTAAAATTTCTATATAAATATGAGCTTTTTTTAATTACTTATAATAATCATTGTTACATGATCTACAACATCTACTGAGTAATGGGAACATAGATTTAGTTAGAAGGAACTATGTTGTTATTTGGTTGTTTCAGTTGTGTTTGACTCTGTGACCCCATTTTGGGATTTTCTTGTCAAAAAGTACTGGGGTGGTTTGCCATTTCTTTCTCTAGTTCATCTGACAGAGGAGGGAACTGATGACTGCTCTTGCCCAGGTTTATTTAGCTATGTGAGATAAGATTTGAACTCAGGTCTTCCTGATTCCTGGCCCAGTGTTTTATTCACTATGCCACCTAGCTGCTCTCTAAAAGAACTATAGAGATCATCTAATCTAACTGCTGGTTCCTCAGTGTTCTCTTCATGTCTCCCAAATAGCTTCTTATTTATTTTTTACACATTTAAAATGTGTATGTTGTTTTCTTTGATATGCTCTTGAGGGGTAAACATGTTAAATGTATATTGATTGATGGATTGATCTTAGGTATACATTGCAGGGGTCACAGATGAGTTCTTGACACCCGTTAAGTTTTCTTGGACAAATCATCTAAATGTGGCTCACCTTTACAGAGTGATTTATAATTTAGAAAGTGTTCTATATGCATTCTATCATATGATTTTTACAATTATGAAAGGGAATTAAAAACTCTCTTTGTTTATTTTAACTTAATCAATCCAGAATTTTGGAGTGCCTCTCCTTTCACACTTAGTCAGTCAGACACTTGAAGATCCTTTTACAAGAAAGCTCTCATCTTCAAGAAATAGGAAGTGGATCCCACAGCCACTGCCCCCTGAGATGTGATAGACCAGCCCATAGCAAAAGGAGGTAGAAACCAGAGAGACAGGAAGTGACGTGGGGAAAGGGCTTATAAAAGGTGAGATTTAAGGGCTGAGCATGCATTTTGTGTTGGAATTCATTCTTCATTGGTGGCTTTTGCTGAAAAAAGGCATTCCACATTGAGACTTCTGCACTGGGATTAATTTTATGTTGGAGATTCTGTATACGATTTTCTGCATGGGTGGCTCTTGCTGGAGACACTTTGGTGGACTGGTGAGATTTGCATTCGGATTCTCACTCACAATTTGGAGGCACTCATATCTGGACTTGGGGTATTTATCTAGGCAATATTTTCTCCATGGGGCATTAAGAAATAACAAATAAAGTCAAAAGAATGGAAAAAAATAGAAGGAAAAGTGAAAAATCTCATGAGAAAAACAACTGTCCTGGAAAATAGATCACAGAGAGATAATTTAAGAATCATTGGACTACATGAAAGGCATGATAAAAGGCAGAGCTTAGACATCATATTTAAAGAAATTATGAAGGAAAACATATCTTAGAATCAGAGGATAAAGTAGAAATGAAAGGAATCCACTGATCACCTCCTAAAAGGGAACATAAAATGAAAACTCCCAAGAATATTATAGCCAAATTCCAGAACTCTTAGGTCAAGAAGAAAATATTTCAGGCAGCCAGAAAGAAAATCATTTAAATATCATGGAGCCACACACAGACAGAATCACACAAAATTTAGCAGCTTCCACACTATAGGAGCTGATGACTTGGAATATGATATTCTGGAAGGTAAAGGAACTAGGATTAAAACCAAGAATCATTTTTTTACACAGCAAAATTGAGTATAATCCTTAAGGGGAAAAATGGATATTCAATGAAATAAAAGATGTTCAAGCATTCCTGATGAAAAGATCAGAGCTTAATAGAAAATTTGGCATTTAAACACAAGACTCAAGAAGCACAAAAAGGTGGAATATTTGTCAAGACAAAGATGGTGTCTGGATTTTACTTCATCTCTTGACAAGAAAGAAGTCTCCCTCTGACCCAGGCATCTCTTTCAACTCTCAAGAGGGTAGAACTACTTTCACTTCAAAGACCTTCATAGCCTATCCCTCTCTAACCTATCCCATATTACACCTTACTCTGTAACACATACTTTTTGATTCAGTGACACTGGTCTCCTGGCTGGTCTGTGAATGAGACTTTCCAACTCTTGATTCTGGGCATTCTCCCTCACTTGTTCCCCATGCATGGAATGTTTTCTCTCCTCCTTTCAGAATACTGACTTCCCTGTCTTCCTCTGTCACAATTAAAATTGCTTTTACATGGAGCCTTCTTAGCCCTTCTTAATTTTAGTACCTTCCCTCTATTAATTACTTCCTATTTATCTTATTTATAACTTGTTTTGTAAATATTTGTTTCCACATTTTCTCCTCCACTAGGACAGTGACTCCTTTTACTTATTTTGGTATCCCCACACTCAGCACAGTGCCTGACAAATAGTAGGCACTTAATAAATGTTTATTGATTGATAAAAACCATCCTTCTGTTCTTCTTTCTCCTCCTTCTCCTACCACTACCACTACTACCACCACTACTAGCAAGAAGATACATAGTGCTTTACATATGATTGGATACAGAGTTCAACCCCCCCCCCCCCCCCCCCCCCACTGTGCTACTCATTGCCTGTGTTTCCTTGGATAAATTACTTTACATTTCTTGACCTAATTTTCTTCTTCTGTGAAATAAGAATACCAGACCAGAAAACCACTAAGATTCTTTCCAGTTGTGATCTAATGAATTTAGTGGGGAAGGAAGGTATTGCAAGTTTTATTATCCTCATTTTTAAAAGACAAAGAAACTGGGTCTGAGGGTCAGAGACTTGTTCAGGCCAGAGTGAAAAAGCTAGAAACTAGACTCAATTTTTTTTTTCCTTCAAGTTCGATGAATTTACCACCTCAGTTTTCTTATCTGTAAAATGGGACAGTTGGATTATATCTTTTCTCAGTCTTTGTCCACTCAGTCTTCAGATTTATTTATCAGGAAGAATAGTGATTTGCTCACAACTTTCAACAACATAAAAGGAATGGGTGTCACTTCCTCCCTTTTCTTCCTTCTACCCCCAATCCTGGTGCACTCAGAACATATGTGGGTTGCTTAACTGTTCATATGACTTGATGACATGGAGTCACCAACTCTTTTCCTTCTGGCGATATGGAGGACCCCCATGATTTCTCATCCAACCTTCTGTTACACTCTAAGATCCTCTAGATCTGACCAGCTATGTAAATCCTCTAGACACCAGCTCTGTCCTCAGACCTATTGGTTTAACATTTAAACTTCTGAGCCTTGCCTCTATTCTACAGCTTTGCCAATAAAAGCTTTTAGGCTTTTCCAGCTAAATGTTCTTTCATGTGTTGGCTGTCTCCTTTAGAATGTGAATGCCACAAAAAGAGAAACTTTCTTGATTTTTCTATTTGTTCCCACAGTTCATACTAAGTATTTAACAAATGCTTTTTCATTCATTTCATTTCATTCACTTTTAGGTAGTATTTTAAGATTTGCAAAATATGTTCCTCACAAGAGATCCATAAAGTAAAAAGTGCAAATAATATCTTTATTTTACAAATGAGAAAACTGAAGTTTTAATAAGTTAAATAACTTGCCTATGATCACATAGCTAGTAAATGACTAATGTGGGATTTCTGTATACAAGAAATTTAGAATTTCAAGTTGATCTAAGATCTTAAATCTTTTTTAGATTTGAGCTGTTCAGGAAGCTATGTGGGCTGCTCTCCTCCCCCTTCCTTTGTTTTTCTTTTTTTTCTTCTCCCTTTTGGTATTGCAAAACAGTGCCAGTTCTAGCGTTTGTTTCCCTAGAAGGTAACTAAGGATGCTTTGATTTAGAGTCAGGAGATTTCCCTGAGAGGTACTTGTGCTTGGGTCTCAGGAGGTTTTGATCTTCATATTCAAGCAGTATAATTCCGTTTTTTCAATTGGCATTGGTTTGAGAGGAGGCTGCCACCAATTGGTCTACTCTGTGGTTAAGACAATCTATCCTTGTCTGATTAGACCACATTCTTTTTAGCCTCCATCAGGGTATTTGGCATTATAAAAGATGTGGTCTTAATCTCAGTGGTAGACCATGTACCCTAGTTGTTTCTCCAAAGCCCCTCCTAATTTCAGGAAATCAGATGTCAAGTGGTAATGAGGAAAAGGGATTTGTTTACAGCAGATGATGTGTTTAATCCCTAAAGTAAAGATGTAGGCTGAAGTTTTGCTTAAATATGTAGAAAATGAAAGAGAAAACTGGTAACTTTTGGTTAATTTTGTCAAATCAGAAAACTAAAACAGAGTAGTTGTAGTGAAAACAAACTACTTTGGATCTGAAATGTTCAATTTAGTGCTCTAAATTGCCCTGATAATTGCCAAGTGTCCCTTTTGCTTTGGTTGTGTATGTACAGTCTGATTTTTTTTTCCTAGAGCTGGGCATTTACACAAGATGATGTGGGTACATTAGTGAGTGCATTTGTGGTTGGCAGATCAAATGGCCTACAATAAATTACTGGCTAGGAGTAGAATGCATTGTTTTGTGTTTTCAGAGGCAACAAATCTTATGGGGTTGTGATACAGTGTAGAATATATTTCCTGAGAGGTAGCTAGACCTAGTCTCTTTAATTTGTCAAAAGGTCAATGATCACAAGTCACCCCCATGAAGGGGACCTTGATTTAACTTCTTATCTTGAAATGATGAGTTCTTTATTTTAGGTCATGTTTGTATGAACCTCCCCCACAAGATGTAGGCAATATCTTCAGGAGTCTGAGGAAAGCTAGAGCTCTGGATTAATTTATCGAATATATTTGTTGTATAATTACACGTGTATTGTGTTATCATCATTTGGGTCTCTTATCCCTTTACTAAACTGTAAGTTCCACAAGTCCAGGCACTGTCTCATCCAGTGCTCAGCACAGTATTCTAAATCCATTAGGTGATTAACAAATGTATATTGAATTACAGTTGAAAGTGGTACCATTCCATTTCAATTCTGATGGAATGGTGGGAGAAAAGTATTATAATTGTCATTTAAAAAGAGAATTCAATTCATTCATCTAAGAAGTATTTATTAAGTATATAGTCTGTGAATATGAAGATTATTCATTATGCCAGTCACAAGGGTCATATGAGGGAGGCCCCAAAACCATACTCATCAGCTGTCTCTATAGGCTAGGAGACACAGTATGATAGACTGTTGCTACTTGCTAGTAATATGACCATTCACATCTCTGGACCTTAGTTTGTTGTGTAAAAGGAGGGGGTTCAGTTAGATGGCTACCCTCTAAGGTCTGAATCTAATTCTGAGTCCATGATCCGAAGACAATCACAGAAACAGCTCCAATACAAAATAGAACATGATAACCAAGAGAATGCCAAAGTGCTATGGGGATTCCAATGAGGGAAAGATAATGTCTAACAAGGATGATCATTAATTGAAAACCAGGCTAAGGAAAACAGACTATGAAAATGGATTATATATGAAATTCTTTATCCAACCCATTTCAAGTTGAAACTAGAAAGCACAAAATGAATCTTTTGCTATTTTAGTAAGCAAATCCTCCTTTCTCTTCCCCAACTCCCCTAACCCCTATCATCTTAATTTCTGAAATAGGCTCCAATGAGGAGGAAGAGGGATAGAATTTCTTTCTCTAATTATCTTTTAGTTTCATAAATCAGTAGCATTTCAACCAAGGAACAAATTTGTAGTAGCTTTCGAAACATGAAAGCAAGCTTCCTAAAATCCATTTTTATTAGTTACTATTGCTTGTTATATTTTTTACATTATTGAAGAATTGACTTGTAGGTAAAGAATTGCTTTCCCTTTTATTAGTTGGTTTTATCTTTCTATCCTGTTTCAGTCATATTCCAATTTTGCCTTTATGCCTTCTTTTTGGAGTATTACTAAGATATATTTTAAACACCCCTCAAATTAGCCCAGACCTTCTAGGTTTTTTTTGACCTCATTTCTAATCCCTTTAGGTCTCACTCAGCCCAATTTCCTCAGCAAAAGGAAGTCAAAAATTTTGTCCTTTACTTAAAAAAAAGCTAGTAAAAACCAAGTATTTCCTCTGTAAGCATGCCAATGACACATTTTCTGAAAAAATTCCTATAGCCTTGACCACAGTAGTATGGAGATTTTGGAGGAAGTAAAATTAATTCACAGAATCACAGAATTAGAGAGTTAGAAGGATCCTTAGTAACCAGTTAGCCCAGACGAAACACAAAAGATGCCCTATAATAACACAAACAATTCAGTATTGTCTGCTTATATGTGTAGTTACTTGTTTCTAGGTAACTGATACTAATTATAAAATTACTTCACTTTCATCATCAGTTCTTACAAATGAACTTCTTTTGATCTAAGTATTTAAGAGGGGCTATCTCTATGAAATAACTACATTAACTGGCCTACAATATGGCTAATGCTTGAATAAGAAATGCCTTCTCTAATTAGTGAATAAAGCAGTCTAGTCTTTTCTTTAACTTTTCAAAAATCCAGTTGCTAGACAGAGAACATTGTTCTTGTAATCTTTGATAAACTAATTCAGGCTAGAGTGATAGTAGCAGTGATTTAATAGTGTTGCTTTTGCTTTCTAATAGTATTTTTATTAAAAGAGAATATTATAATGTATTTTAATTTAACAAAAGATTTTCAATACTGAGGCATGTTTACGTGAAGGATATTTGGGGAGTTTTGATTCCCTTTAAATTATGACACACTGGTGGTTGCCTATGAGCAAGGTCAAGTTTGGCAGTGGGATTCTCAGAGATTGAGCTATGTATTTGAGTCCTTTGAATTAGTGAAGAGGTATATAAATAACAATAAACTCTTTCCTCTATATTATATGCTATGGCATGCAAAATTCTTTCCAATAAACCTCATTTGATATTCCAAACACTTCAATGGGTCAAGGCAGTATGGAATGAGGGCTAAAGAGCTGGTCTCACAGCTGAGGAGACCTGGGTTCAAATTCTACATCCTAACTCTGTTACCATTGGAAAATCACTTACTTTCTCAGTGCCCCCAGGCAATTCTGTAATAATGTAAGTTGAAGAGTAATTGCCATTCTGTATTGACAAAGGGAATTTCACAGGCCCAGTACAAAATTACTGATATGTAGGACAAATATCATCTCTATTTTTAAAATAAATAAATTTAGTCTCAGGAGTTGAGATTACCTTTTGTTCACATGTGTTCTCTACATATGTACTTTGTTACTACTCTAAATTTGAGCCAACTCTTCTGTTGGACTCTGCATTTTTTTGAGAATATGCTCTAGGCGTTGGGGGGAGAGGGAATGTTTTGTAATCACTTCTTACCTTACTACAGTAGCAAATACCTATTCTCAGAAAATTAATTGAAGTCTTGCTGTCTGATATTAATGTGGTATACAGTGGTTGGGGTTTATGAGTGACAGTGCTAGAAACCTAGCCCTCCCTGTGTTATCCCTAAAATCACGGAAAGACATATATATGTGTATATATATACATAAACTAACTAAATAAATATATGTATATCGTATTTGTAAAAGATCACTTTTCTGAGGACTAGACTACTTAGCTGAGGGTATAGGCTGTGAGAATGAGCCCCAGAAGGGGGTGTTATATCTAATCTGACAAATATAAATTCTATTCCATGTGGTAGAATGCTAATTAGCAATTTTGTGTTTAACTTGGGCTCTGCAATGTCCAAACAATACCTAGTTTATGTTTTATGGCAAAACAAAGCAGGTATAAGTCAATCATTTTATTAGTGGTCTTTTCCAAGAGTGCTGGAGTAGTTGCTGAAGATATTCCTTTCTGTTAGCTTTAACCCAAGGGGATCCACTTTCTCCAGACCTTTCAAGCTCACAAGGTCACCAATGAGTCTATATACCTTCATCTTAGCATAGATATTCATTTGTCTAAGATCAGGAAAAAATAATCAGAAAATAGGCCACAGCTTTGGTATCAATATCATTTATACTTGGAATTATTTACAAGAAGCATTCATAAATACATTTCTGATAAATAAATTTTACATAGTAACATTTGTTCTTTATCTTTGCCCTCATATATTTACTATTTTAAAAATGTTTTTGTTTTTTTCAGTTACACATCAAAACAATTTTTGACAATTGTTTTTTGACATTTTAAAATTCTGATTTTCTCCCTCCTTATCCCTCCCTTCTCAAGGCAGTGAGTAATCTGATATAGGTTATACCTATACTTTCATATAGTACATATTTCCATATTGCTCATGTTATGCTAGATGATACATATTATACATACAATAGAAATCTCATGAATGAAATATAGTGGAAGATGGCATATTTTGATCTGCATTCAAATACAAATAGTTCCATCCATATCATTTTGATAAATCTTTCAAGGAAAGTGAAAGGTAGCATGATTTGAATATAGCTGGCTATTGAGACAGAAAGAACTGAGTAAGTTCTTTCTTTCGTACAAATACTAGCTATGGGACCTTGGTTAAATCACTTAACCTCTCAATAGTCCAGACAACTTGCTAACAGTATAAGTAACACATTTTCTGATTTGTATTGGTGGATGGAGTTTGTACCCTAGGAATTCTCCACTCTGATGCAGTTACAGGTCAAGACTCTCTCCTCCCCTCAGCAAACAAAAACAAATCCTAAAATAACCTAGGAGGAAAATTTAGTTCAGAAATAGAAATATTAAATGTTCTATAATATATAACTGGAGAAAAAAATGTGATAAGAGAGAACAGTGACAATGTTACAGGAGAGAACAAAGAAAGGAGGAATAATCAGGAGTGGACAGAGAGTACTTGAATGAGAGCTCAAAGACTATATTATGTTCAGTACAAAATAGGCAGGCAGGCAGACAGAATATCCTTTATTTCATATTGCTGTGTATTTCATCTTTTATCTCCATTTGCCACTGATACAAATTTCTTCGGCATATTGGTTACTTGCCTTGCATATTTTCCCTTTCCACTCATCTCTTAGCTTATTTTTGATATCCTGTGTTACTTCCATTCAGCATTCTCTGTTATCTGCTGCCAATGTTCATGTCTTTCACTGTTACAATGACACATTTCTCTTTCTGACACTGCCTGGACTAGCCAAGAAAAACAATGTGTGTGTGTTTGTGTGTGTATGTATTTCTTTCATTTTGAGGGTCATCCAAAGAGATTCAAAAACAAATCTTTCCTTAAGGTTTCTTCTACCCAAAATGGTATATTAACAGAGTAATGAGTGGTATAGCTACCACCTTTTAGAAAAAAGTATCAATTTTGAGCTGGAAGAGATTTATAGATCTTAGAGTCAAAAACTTTTATTTTATAGGTGAGATAACAGGCAAAGTAGCTTGCCCTGTGTTACTCAGGTAGGTAGCAAGAAACACAGCTGGGATTTGAACCTACTAAGTCTTCTGAATCAAAAACCAGGGTGCTTTCTATTTTACTACATTTCCAAGAGCTTTAGGCATTCTATTGTAAAGGTAGCATCCATTACTTGTACAAAAATATCTATAGCAGTTCTTTTTGGGGTGGAAAAGAACTGGAAACTGAAGGAATATGCATTAGTTGGGGAGTGACTGAACAGTTGTGGCATATGATTGTTAGGGAATACTATTGTGCCATAAGAAACAGCAAACAAGATGATCACGAAAAATTTGGTAAGACTTATATGAAGTGATGCAAAAGTAAAGTAAGCAGAACCAGGAGAAAGTTGTAAGAAGGTACAATGATCAGTTGTGAATGAGAACTTATCAGCAATGAAAGGATCCAGGACAACTCCAAGAAACTCATGACAAAAACGGTTATCTACTACTGGAATCTGAATGTAGATTGAAGCATTCTTCATTTTATTTCCTCTATAAAATTTTCTCTAGTGTAAGCAACATGTGCCTTCTTTCATTACATGATGAACATGGAACTATGTATTGTTTGATAACAATATACAACCTATATCAACAACCTGCCATCTTGGGGAGGGAGGGAGAGAACATGGATCACAAAATGTCAAAAAACAACTGTTAAAATTTTTATGGAAAATGGAAAAAAAGTTAAAAATCAAAAAAAGTTAGCATCCATAACACCTTAATAGGTCTCTTTCTCAGTTTCTCAGACTCCATGTTATTTATATTGAGTGATCTGATATATTGTCTATCTGATATATCGAATGGCTCAGAAGAAGAGGACTAATGTGACCTAGGTAAAATGTAGCTTAAAGCAGTGTGGTCACATTCAAATAGAAAGGAACCCTGTGGGCTCATTGACTTAAAAAAACACAAATGAACATTACCTATGTAATTACCCAAATAAACAAGTGATAGTTCATATATTTTCATCTGCATTTATACTCCAACAGTTTTTTTCTCTAGATGTGGCTAGCCTTTTTTTTCCCCATAAGTCCCTCAGAAGTATCTTGGATCATTGTATTGCTTAAAGTAGCAAAGTTTATCACATTTGATTGTTCCACAGTATTTGAACTCAAATAAATTTTACTGTGGTTCACCTAATTTGGGAATTTTGTTGGTAGCATGCCACCCAAAGGCCATGAGTTTGAAACCTTTGGGTTCCATGCTCCTTTCATAAGCCCCCTCATCACTGTTTTTTGAAGGTGCTGGAAGCTCTGTTCTACCTTCCTCCTGGTTGATTTGACAACTCATGGATAACACCATCCTATCAAACAGCTTCAAGCAGCCAAGTATCTTGAAACTAATTTCTTTAGGGAAACTTACAGCCTATAGTCCACTTCCCTCATTTCTTCAATAATTATAGCAATGATAATAATAACTAACTGGTCAATGTATCGGGCTTTAAGGTTTTCCAAGGGTTTTGAGTGTTATTTCATTTGATCTTCACAAAAACCTTATAAGTGCTAAACTATTGTTATCTCCATCAGTATGGATTGTATAAAATTAAACTTTTAGATTGAAATCAAACCTTTTAAACAGGCACAAAAAAGTACTGAAAAATATTTCCTCCCCCCCCTTTAGGTTTAGTTGGGAAGCATATATGCTTTATTTTATTTTTTCCAGATCCATGAATCTTCCTTTTTTTAAACTTTAAAAAATATTTTCCATGTTTACATGATTGAAAAAAATTTCCTAAACTCTAGTTATTCTAAGGAAGGGAAAAGAAAAGCATGGTACTGTGATAATCAAGCACTTGAAACAGTGCCTGACATATAGTAGGTGCTTAATAAATACTTATTGACTGAATGAGAGTTAAGTAGATTTGCCCAAGATTACATAGCTAGTGTCTGAAGTAGAATTTGAACCTATGTCTTTTTTGACTCCAAGTTCAGCACTCTGTCAAATATATCACGAATTCTCCTAATGCAAATCAGAGGAATTACTCAGCACCCTTTCGAGATTTAAAACTATATAGATAACAGCTTTATGGACTTCCTGTTTTTTAGTTTTCTGATGAGAGATTTTATGAATGACCATAAGAGTATTCTGGACTTTGGGTGATAGTTTGGTTAATCTGTTCCCATAATTCATGATAGAAGGATCAACTAGACTAGTTCATCACCTGCCAATTGAAACTCCAGGAAAAAAGGCTGGAGTCTGGTACAGGATGACAGAATTAAGTTTTTCACTAAATCTTCAAGTAGTTTTTCCCCCCTGTCAATTATAGATATCTTTGATTTAAAAATTAAAATGTTCCAGACTTGATTTTCATATGTGGCTTGTGGAAATAAGTGGCATTACTTTATAGTGAGACCACATATGTGCCTTCCTTCTTTGTGGGTTCAGTTTGTTTGTATATTAAGGGGAACTTGGAATATTATAACTGCAGTTGGCAGAAAAGACCCTGGAGTTCTTTGAATGAATAATGCTGCTTGAAAATCCAGAGGAGTCATGAATTCATATCTCTTCATCCATCTAGATCTGTGATTTAATTGGTGCAGGGGATTCCACCAATGCAGATTGGTAATTTGTCTGTAACTTTTAGTTTTGAAGAGTTTCCTGAGGGCATTGACATGTTCAGTGACTCAGGGTCATTCAGTTTGTGAGAGACAAGACTTGTACTCAGGTCTTTATGCTTCTAAGATGGTGTCTCGGGATATGCTGAAGCTAGTTCTAACTAACTTGTGAGAGCTGGTTAAATTTTCAGTATGAGCTTTTCCACTTAAGAAAATAGCAGTTGCTGAAAATCAGGACCTGATTATCGTTCTTTCCCTCCCCCTAAAGCCCCTGCCTTCTGCTTTGGAATTGATACTAAGCAGTTGTTTCAAGGAAGAAGAATGGTAAGGGCTAAGCAGTTGGAGTTAAGTGACTTGCTCAGGGTCATACAGATAGGAAGAGTCTGGAGTTAGATTTGAACCTAGGACTTCTCCTCTCCAGGCCTGCCTCTTTATCCACTGAGTCACCTTTCTGCCTCCTAGATTATTATTTTTTAATTTTCTAGACTCAAGAAAGTGCTAATAATTCAGATTAAATTGGAAAGAATGTGCTCATACTTTTGTTTTTGGCTAGCATACCCTTGTGTTGTTCCATAAATACTGTTTGAGCTCTTCAGAAGTGCAGTAGACTTACGGAATGAAGTCATCACCAGACTGCAGGCCTGGTGACTGAAGGTTAATATAATAACAACTGACATTTATATAATGCTTCAAGGTTTCTGAAGTCCTTTACATCCAGCACAACACTGGAGTCTCACAATACCTTAGCCTATAT